>NC_080603.1:13177004-13477525 GCF_027887145.1 Ammospiza caudacuta | reverse complement strand
GGCAGATTCTTACATGGGTTTGCACAAAGCAAATGAACTGGTGGACTTACAAATATTACCAAGTGAAGTAATCACTGCTTTCTCTTCTGAAAGTCACAGTGACTCCAAGCAGAGCTACTGAAGACCCTCAGTGAATCTGATCTGGCCCTCTCCCCTTTACAGCAGTGGTAGCTTGAAGTGCAAGTCCTCTGTGGAAAGTACTAGATGTTCACCTAGCAGTTTCCAACACACTTCATTGCTGCTTTTAAATAACCCCAAGGAATGTTATTTATTAGCCAAATATGCACATAGAGCTAATAAATAATTATGATTTTCAGGCTCTGGAACTGTCATAATTTCTAATTTCAGTGTCAGGGCAACACTGCCAGGTATGTCCTAGACATGGGTGACTTCCAACTTATTACTCAACACTCTTTGTTCCAAAAGCCATTTCAGTCCCCCACTAGCTCATGAAGAAACAATCTGCAGCAAACAGGCTGGTAAATGAAGTCTCTAAGGTGACAGCTTCCCATGTGCACTATAATAGGTCAGCAGCAGTGCAGTTCCTTTCACAAGTGATTCCTGAGCTCAATTCACAAACAAGCACCAGACTCAGTTCTCTTCCCTTGGCATTTTGCCCGGAAGGCTCAAGCAGGCTGGAGAATAATTCTGACTTGTGAAAAGCTCTTTTCCCCTCCTATTCCCCAATCACATCCGTGTGTGCAGTACTGGCACAGAGGAGGCAGCAGGAATGCAGGGTGGCACAGCACATCCCTGTGCTGCACCAGCCCATCCATGGCACAGAGCCACAGGATCCCACCAGGGCAGCTCCCACACACGAGTCAGAGCAGCCTGAGAAGCTGGCAGTGACAGCCCTGCCTGCCTGCTGGGCCAAGTGAAGCTCAGAATAAAGAGATCCAGGCCTGCTGCTCAGAAGCAAGTTTTGCAACATTAGTCTGTGCCCAGCAGACCCATGGAGGACACTGAGGTCAACCAGCAGGAGTTTCCTAGACAAGACTTGGTGTTACTCAGTTTTAAGAAAACAAACTTTCATTTTCAAAGTTAGCCATCAATGATAAATGATACAGAGAATAGAAATTTTTAGTTTCCCTGAAGTTGCTGGATAGAGCTTAAAGACTAAATGACAAAAAAAAAAAGATAAATGGATGTAAAAATATGACCGCAGGAGGATAAAGGTAGTTGGAACCAGTGGACAAACAGATAAAAAGGACGAGAGTGGTTTTTTGCAAGTCATTTAACAAAGAAGCAACAGCACATGCCCAAAGGAAAAGTTCAAGGAAAATTCACCTTTAATATCAAAGCATTCAGTGAATGCAACCACTAAAGTCCCCTTTTATGACTCTCCAGGACCAAAAAAGGACTTCCAGTGAGAAGTGGATACATACAAATTAGTTCTAGGAAAGTAATGTTTATGTATTAAATAAAAACCACATTTTAATGAATATGTATGATTATGATGGATAAATACCTTGTTGTAAAGCCTCACAACACATACAGAATTTAAAAAATATATCCTCTGTGTGTCCTGCACAGGTAAAGAATGCCTGCTTTCTAATGCTTTAAATGTTTTAGAAAGATTATTCCAGCGAATTTCAGGATCTTCTGTGCTCTGAGGTCTGAGTTGGATCAAATCCTCAATTTCAGTTTGAAATGAACAAGGCAAAACAAATTATTCACATATTTTGAAAAAGTAAGGGGTAATTCAGATTGTTTTAATCTGCCCCAGCACAGGCCCAGGGACGGAGGGAGCAGAGCGCGGGGATGCAGCCGCCGCGGAGCTCCGGGAGCCGGGGCCGCCAGGAGGAGCCGCAGCAGCGCGGCCGGGGCGGGCACGGCCCGAGGGCTCCGGCACGGCCCCGCTCTCGCCAGGGGAGCTGGGGCCGCGTTTCTCATCTGCAGCGCACGGGAGGGAGCACAGGAACCCCCGCTCGCTCCTGCACAGCTGGTGAAGCGCTGCCCTTTGCGGCATCTCGCCTGGACACCGCTACTGTCCCCGGGGCTGGTCTGGGAGGGATCCCATCCATGGAACACTCAGGGAGAAGCTGGCACAGAGACCTGGCCGGCTGGCAAAAATAATGCCTCAGAGGCAGCTGCTTGCTCATACAATCCAATAGGGAAAAAAACAAAAACTGTTTTGAAGGGGATGACGCCACTCTCTTAGACATTCCTGGAATTTAAACTGAACATAAGTCAGTCGGAGTGAGAGTATGCAGCTTGCCATGTTGGCTATTTATTTAAACATAGTGACTAAAATAAGTTCATTTGATCTATTTTCCTTTGTCACATGCATACCACAGCAAATGCAGATTAACATACCTATTAGACTTCTATAGTAGTTTAAAACCAGCGTGACAAGCAAGCAAAGAAACAAAACAGGCAAGCAATAAAAAAGATAATCTGAAAGTATCTTCCTGTGCAGGACTGTACCTTTCAAAGGTGAGCAGTTGAAAGTCATCAGTTCAGCAATGGCTCCTTCCTGGCCCAGACCCGGTGAGATGGATGAGCCCTGGTAAAGCCCAAGGTAGCCATGAGGCACTCACCTGGCTGGCACAATGCTATGACCACCCTGCCACAGCCAGCATGTTGCCTACTGGATAGGAACAACTGTTTTACTCTGCTACCCAGGTATCAGACTCACCCATGTTCATTGAACCTGCCTACCATATTCCCAACTGATGTCAAACAATGCACATATATTTCACGCTACAGTTTTCAACACCTTAGGCATTCAATTGTACTTTCCAAAATGCTGCAGTCCCCTTCTTGGCTGTAACATTGCAGTGTTAACTGGAGTATTGCAGCAGTGCCATGATTCAGTCCCTGTGTGGTAGTTTACTGCAGGAGCTGTTAGACTGGCTGTGCTGTTTGTAGGGCAGAGCTGACACAGTCTCAGTGACAGACACAGACACCAGCTCCCCACCTGCCATGACCTTCAAGCTCTCCTGGGGAACTCCCATTCATTTTGGCCAGTGACACTTCATTCCCAACCTATGCCAAAGATCATACAGCACCTTCCAGACAGCTGTGCTTTCCTGTCCACTGGTCATCTTTCAAATAAGTCTTTCCTGGGCACAGCCACTATCCAGAGCTGCTATCTGAGGCTGTTAGATGATCTCCACAGCCCTTGTCAAAGTTGGGATATAAGCAAGTTTGATCCACTCATTTCTTATTTAACACCAGCATATGGAAAATGTTTTTACTGTATCATGACTTCCTGTGCAAGCTGCTCAGGGATCCCTACTTCTTGTGTTGGCACAAGCTGTCAAAGTCAGTAGCCTTATTGGATGGATGCAGAATCTCATCAAAGTGTTTCCAACTGTCTTTACTACTTTCTTCCTTTTATTTATTTCTTCCCACTCTCTGACCCAACTTCACTATCTCATCTGTTTCCCTTTACAAATTTCAGACCTGAAGCTGAATTTCTTCAGATCTGACTCCTTCTATGCAAGCAGAACACTGACAACTACCTTGAATGTGGGTGGAAACTCTCTAAGAAGAGCCAAGGTGGAGCAAGGTGGAGTTCCCTGTGTCAGTGCCACACTGCTGCCCTGCCTGAGGCTTCTGTAGCTCCATGAGCTGCTGCCACACAGGCAAGACCTACAAGTGACTTCCTTACTGCCTGTGGCCTTTCAGTAGTCTTCTCTTTCTGTCTTCTACTGTTGGTTGTATTAGCACTAAAGAGTAAATAACTCTACATCCCACTTGAAATATGGTTGAAATGTGGCAACATGCAATCATGCTTGTACATTCAGTTAAATCCAGTAATAACACATTTTATTCTGACATGCCATTGAAAACCAAATGCATTTATTTCCTCACACAGCCCAGGTATAGGTAAAGCTTTTCTGGATGTTTCAGACACCTTATATAAACTAAGTCAACACACAACCTGTCTAGATACAAAATACCCTTTGAGAGTGAAATTCTGGTCTCTGAGGAATTTGCTCTGGCAATACCAAGATTTACTGATTTTATCATTAGATTTTATTCTTAGGATATCAGTCATTTCTTTGTCAAC
This sequence comes from Ammospiza caudacuta, assembly GCF_027887145.1. NCBI lineage: Eukaryota > Metazoa > Chordata > Aves > Passeriformes > Passerellidae > Ammospiza > Ammospiza caudacuta. Next base: position 13,473,507 of record NC_080603.1, on the reverse strand, counting down.
AGATTTTACCTATCTCAACATGACTGATCGACTTGCAAATCCAATCAATGAGAACTCAGAGGCTTCAGCATCTTCTCTGGTAATAACTGCAGGGATTTGCTCTCAGGAGTATAAGAAATGTTCTGCAGTACAAGCCCCATCTTTTATGCTCAATGTCAAATGTAACAGGTTTCTAATAATAGAATCACCACAACCTGTCCAGCAATTCCAGTCCTGGATTTGCCACAGGACATATCTCCTTAGGTTATAGCTAATGTAGTAAACAGTGACTCTTCCTAGTGACATGGTAAAAATAGAAAGGCTTCACATGACAGGGAGTTTTCTCATCTACAACACTCTTCAGAAGGTTTTAGCAGGGGGAGTTTCAGTGATATGTTTACAATTCCTCTTACACACATTACAAAAGAACTCTGGGGGTTTAATATGGCTCTTTACAGGTAGGAAGTACAACCATCTCCAGGGTATACAGATGCTAAATCTTTAATTTCAGACCTCACTTATAATTGTATATTCAAAGATTTTTATTTTATGATGGGAACATAATAGAAGAAATAGAAATGTAATGGGGGAAACAAAACTTTCCACATTATCCCTTAACTGAAAGAATTTTCTTGAAAATTCTCACATTCCCTTAATTAGTTCCATGAAGAGACCAAGTTGCAAAAGTATCAGTTGCTTTGGAACTAGCTGTCAACAAAATAAAATAACATAGTTGTAAGCTGTTGCTCAGCTTTGACGACTGGGGGCAGTAATTCTCTGGTCCAGCAGGGGTTACACTGCAGTGTTCTCACCAATGCTCATTTAAAAGTTACCTTAAGCCTCCAGAGAATTCATGTGACAGCCACATGCTTAACAGGAAGGATAAAAATGATGCAGAGGTGCCAGGCTTCAGGGGTCTCGGAGCTACAATGCAAAACCTTCACGGACCCATATCCTGCAGCTGCACAGCCACAGCTCCCCAGGGACCCCAGGCCCGTGCTCCCTGCTGTGCCCTGCCACCATCCCAGCCTCACACCCTTGGCCACCACCAGAGTCAGCTGAGGCAGGGAGACAGGTTACACTCAGCGTGCCACAGCACAGCCCACAGGCAGGAGCAGGGCTGGACAGAGTTATGAAGTCATGACTGAAAACTCAGATCAGACACCCAAGGACAGGCAGCTACAAACTAAACCTGCAGAGAGCTTTACCTCTGCACTGCCTGCACATCCTGGGCCAGGACAACAGCTTGTTTCCTGTGAGCACATGGCCAGGGACAGACTGCAGGACACCTCAGCCTCAGCTAGGCAGTGGCTCACTGCACTCATTTCCCAAGGCCAGGGACACTCATCCCATTAACCCAAAGTCTGTTCCTGGGCTGGGCTTTGTGGCTGCCGCTGTGGTGAACACAGCAGAGCAGTGAGTGGAACAGAGAAATGCTGCTTCCTCCAAAAATGCACACACCCATGGCACTTGCTCACAGTGTTTCTGTACACATTGCAATGGCTGCACTTAGTTTTGTCCACACACGGATGGACACAATGCTGTAGTTTACAAGCATCAGCTACATACACTAGATTTGATACAGTACTTGCTGCTTGGTCATTCTCTTTTCATCTGCCAGAGCCTATGTAATATTCAACTCCTTAACCTTTGAGTATTCATCACAATATCACTTGGTGGATTCTTACCTCTTGCCGACAGCTGCCTGTTCTTTATAGCTTTTACATAAGATGTGTAGCTGCAGAAATCAGCTGTGTACTATCCATCTCTGAGTTTCAAGACAGTCTTCTCTGCCTTTGCAGCAGCTAACATTCAAAATTTTCTTTGAAAAATCTTTCATCTGAAAATATGTTTTAAAGGTTACAGGTCATTTATCCCTCTGCAGTCCAGAACTTCTTTCCAGATGTCAGAAACTACTGTTCTTTAATTATACATTCCTCTGAAAGGCCTTTAACACTACGAATTCTTTTCTGTTTCATGAAAGTAATTTTATTGGCAAAACATATGACTAACAAAAGGGATATGACTTTATTCTTACCGTAATATGAATTATTACAACACTGTTTACAGCTGAGCTTCAAAAACAATTTTCAGGCAGCTCTGGTTTTGATGACTAAAGCTTAAACATCTTAGGATTTTTTTACTCATTTTTTAAAGCCAGAGGGAGTGAATTTCTAATTCCTGATGCCATTTTTGTCAAGCTGGGTGTCTGTAGGTCAGGCATATGCACTAGAACTATCTAGGCTTCTTTGAGTTCTCTAACAGAAATTCATAAAACTGTAAGATATTAGAAAATTGTGACACACTGTCTAATTCACAAACTGAGATAAAGTGAGAGCAGTTTTCCTCAGCCTGCACATAACTTAAAGCTTGCTCCTTGCCTTAGCCCTGAACAAGAATTTGTTGCCTGAAACATTGTCTGTCCTCTAGCTGGCTCAATGAAAACTCATTTGTGCTAAAGAGCCGTACCTCACATGATGCTTTCAGCAGGACTCTGCACAAACATTACTGCTGGGGCTCCATACAGCCCTGGCTATCCAACTGGCAGGCAGGTCTCAAGAGTTCTTTATTCCTGCCAGACACAAACCATTATAGAGCAGCATTCTCCAAGAGACAGATCTGCTTGTGGGACATATAAATACTGGTTTTCCTTCCATTGATGTCAATAGGAACAAGAATGAAGGTATGATGTTATGAGATGCTAAGTTCTTAAAATATGTTCTGAATGATTTCTATTTTTAAGAGCTGTTTTGCTTTGGAGGATGAAAAGCCTGTTCACTTAATATGAGGAACAAGGTCTGTCTCAGAGATGTGGAAGAACATCTATTCATCCAAAAGCTTAGCTATTTCAGGAATAATCTGTAAATTATTTTTAGAGTTTGTTCAAGTGTTGTTAACTATACCTGGCAGATTTCTGGCAAATGCATTATTGTTCCTTTAGACTTCTCCATTCCTGCAAGGAAACTTTTTGGGAGATGGGACTTGTCATTTCTCCTGTTGACACTGTTCTACTTTGTATAAATAATTACACATTCACTGGGACTGGGACTAACACCTCCACCCTCCCCAGGAGGGTTACTGAACCATCAGACTAGAGCATTGTTTTTCTCTCACCAGCTGGCTCCATGAATATTTAAGTATTTTTTACAAAGTGGGACTGTTCCAGTGAAAGGGGCTGATGGTCAGGTCACTGCTGTGAGGCAGAAACCTGAATTTGCAGAGCAGAGGAGAATTCCTCTCAAACACAGGGAGGAGTAAGATTTTGTAAGGCATGCACTGACTTCTTCAGGAGCACTAATGCAATCCTAACTTTCTCTGTGGGAGTTAAACATCAATTCGTGTCACTGTTTTGACAACCACTTCCATTAAAAATCCTTCTTTAGCATTAAATGGAATAGTTTGCACCAAATGAAATTGAATTTGGAAACTTCAGTTCATTTACAAATATGAAAAATCATATTCAGCTCCTGTGTACTGGGATTTTTTTTCTTGTCCAAGTATTCAGTCAATTATTAGCTCATCCTAAGTTAGAAAGTCTTCTAATAACATCTTGTTTACCAGTATGAGCTCCACAAATTCTATGCCTTTTATCTTAGTCTAATCAAAGGTCAGATAGATCAATTTCTGCTTTAAAAACTGGGAATTTTATGAATTTTTTTGTTGTCATAGAGTGAAGGGTCTCTGTGAAAGGCAGGGTACCTTGAGAACCCACAGCCAGGAAAACTTCAATTTCCTTAACTGAAAAACTTTCAGTTTAACAAATAGACTTATTTTAAGGGTAGTTCAAATACCAAACTAAACCAAAACATAAACTGGGATTAGGAGTGGAACAGACTGCTAAACTATCCAAAATCAAATGGCAGATCTGGCAGATACAAAGTAGCTGCCAAAAGAATTTGGAAATAGAGTCAAAATTGTCACAATAATCTCTGAAGACGAGGATGCAGTAAAATCAAAAGCCCTGTTGTGTTTGGATCACAGCTCTGATCACTTTCTTACAGTGGAAATCCTTTTGGGTCTAAGTCTTGCATTAGACTTTGACTGGAAATGGATGCTGGAGTCTTATTCTACATTACAGAAAATGTAAAACAGATATAAAATCAGAAAATAATCCAGGGCAGATCAGAGATGGTACACTGAATTCAGAAACTACTTAGTTGAATTAGATGTACTGGGCTTACATTAAAAGGAGATAATTGAATAAGGGTACTTAAGAGGAGACTCTGGTGTCAGTAAGGACAGAAAGTGATTAAGGACTCCACAGAGTCACACTTTTCCCTGGGTAAAACCTGTAACCATGAGATGGGTGATAACCAAGAGACAGGCCAGCAAACATTTAGAGTGGTGTCAAGGCAGAGAGAAGTGTTAGCAGGGTTTAAATTCCTAAGAGCCCAGAGCTTTGAAAACTTAGCTGCAAAGCTGAATCCAGAGATGTACTGGATAGACAGAATAACAATCATGGCCTGTTGGTTGCACATAGGCTCCATATGAATGAGTTCTTCTCATGCCCTTTCAAGAATCTATATACCTCACATCACATATCTACATCTGCTCCTATTTACAGCAGGAATTCCTTGCTATTTGACACTGCACAGGATAATTATTATCAGTGCACTGCAGTACATCTGGAAAGATGAAGGAATGCTGGCTCAGCATACCTCAGGCATGCACTGCACCTCTTAAAGAAGGATGGATTACATAAAACAGCACAAGAGCTGCATCAGCCTCTCATGCTGATGAAGCCAGGCATAATTGCTTTGAAGTGGAAGAGTTACAGCAGTGCAGGTCTGCAACTGCAGAACAGGTAACAACAGAAATTTAAATAAATACTCACCAATCCTTGCAAATTCTCTGATTTCCTATTCAAAGATGCTCCCCCATCCACAAGAAAATGTTATATGGTAGAGGCAGGCAGTATTCATTCCTTTTTTGCTGGGATTAAAATGAAATTTTGCTGGTATCTCGAGAATAAGTACAAAGACCAGGCTTAGATTCTGGAAAGGCTTTTCTCACCTCAAAGTACCCTTTCAGTAAGTGGGCAGAAGGATTTAAACATAAAGACTCTTTCAGAACAGTTGCCTGTGCTCAAGTGTCCATGTGCAAACTGAAGTCAAGTATAGTTTAGGAACATTGAAATTAAATTACAATGTTACTTACTCAGTCTGGCCTTTATTTTGTTTGGTGGATACGAGAAATTTCCTCAGAGACTGTTAAAACAAAAACAGTCTGAGGCTCTTGAAAGAATTAAAACAAGCAACTCCTGGAATAAAGAAAGGATAAATTGCTGCTTGATTCTGGCACTGCACTTATGATTCCTAATGGACTAAATGACTGCTGTGGAGTCAAAACTGAATACAAGTTTCTGGCATTTTTATACCAAGTATATATCTAATTTAGGCATATAATGCCGTTTCCACAATTCTTTTCCAGTGTTTAGCTTACTTTTCTGATACATTATGTAACTAAAATTACTACTATCTAGAAGTCTCTGATCCCAGCTCCTAAAATTTCCATGTCTGTTCCCTCCATTTTTTATAACTTTCCCCCTTAATTCTTTAACATTTTAATGACCTGTAATATTTTTTCCATAGCAAGAAGCATTTATCTAGTACTCAGATGTGTTCTGAGTACTCAGCAATACCATGCTGAGACTGATATTGATAGTGACATTTCTTTGCATATTAAAAAACAAGGATTCTGTGAAAATCATTACCCAGCAACATAATAGATCACAGATGTGTTTAAAAACATAATATGAGGCTAAACTCTGAATTCTGGTCTGGAAGTGTGTGCATCTCCCAGGGCAGTAATTCAGCACTTAGAAAAAGTAAACTCACTATTGTAATGCACATGGCAAATAGCTGAGTTCCAGCCACGAGTGAAATAATTTGGCCCCAGTTTTGCATTCCATGACCCCTGTACTCTGATGGGAAGTAGGCCATGGGGACTGTCTGTAATTCCTGCAGCCAGAACTGCCCAGCCCTGGTACAATTTATTGTTGCACAGAAACATCAGTGATGCAACACCCACTTTCTTGCCAGGGACTCTGTGCTGAATAAGGACAACTGAGAGCACAGCATGAACAGCAGGAGGAACCCAGGAAGCCTTTCTGCACCATCAATATGATGCTGCACCTGGCACAGAATGACTTTTTCAAGATATTCCCTCACAATTACTTCAGCTCTTTTTGCCTTGGCCTAATCTGCTTGTTAAAGAAAGGGTATTCTCTCTGTTCTGAATTTTCATCTTTGAGGAAGGAAGTCCTTCAGATGTAGGCTCACCCAGTTTATCATTCAGATGTAGCTGTTGAGCTGCTCATTGAAGTTAGGGACTCCTTTTCAAGCCAAGAAAACAAGTGCAAGAATTATTACAGCTGATGGAAATTTGATTGTATTCTCCCATCTCTTGTTGCACAGGCTGTCATATCATTTGCATATTTTGTAGAGTGCTTTTTTCTCATTGTCCCATTTATGGTAATTTGGAACCAGATAGTGAGTTTTCTTATCCATAAAAGTAGGAAATCAGGATTTTAGTTGGCTGAACAACACTTTTCTTCCTAAGAGTATTTGCAGTAAATAAATTAGATCCAACTGTTCTCCTTTTTTTGTTCAGCCCTATAAATAACGTAGGGGGAAATTCAGGAAAAGTAAAGCATTGGCAGGAAAGAGTTTCTCAGAGGGCTTAGTTCTGATTTCAAATCTGTGTTGCCAGTAACAGCAAACTAATTACATGTGAAATTGCACCATGAAACCCAGGTCCCACCTGTGCAATAGAGTATGACACCACAACACATCTGATTCTCTTCAGAAACATCTCTATCCTGCAACTACAGCATACAGAAGACAGGAAAGAACAAACATGGGGAGAGGGAACTAGAAGCTGGATGCCTTAATACAGACCTACTTATAGATGATGTAAAAGTCTTTCTTTCTTGAACTCCAGAGAATGAAAGCACACACACACAAAATAGTTTCCTTCTTTGCTTGAGGTTACAGTTTTGGTTTTGACAGCATTCTTGCTGAAAGCCCACTCTCATCCCAAAAGAGACTTCTCTGGCGCACCCTTGACATCTTTTGCAACCTTTCTTTCCCTACTTCTGCACAAAGAGCACCTGAGAGCCTCTCACTGCACACACTCCTGAGGGCACTCCCATGTGCCTTTACCCTGTGCCTCCAGTGTCACTTGTAGCCAGCTCGAAGGGAAGGTGGCTGTGGCCATGACCAGTTTGTTACCATCAGCTGTGTCATGTAACTGCACTGTCTCTTCATTCAGGTCAGAGCTGAGTTGAACAGTGTCTAGTGGAGGTGGTGCTTTTGAAAGGGAAATGACGCTATTGTATAGTAGATTGTTCAAAATATCAGCTCTTTTCATGTCTCAATCTATACACCAGACTCTGATCTAAATCTCCAGAAATTTATTCGTATACAGACATAAGTGACTCTTGTCATTAAACAAGAACAATGGCTCCAAGGATGATTTATATACATATATATCCCTCATTAAAGTAATTCTACTTTGTACCAAGAAATAGAAAGGCTAATTTTTCCATTTTGTGACAATTTTCTAGCTGCTGTCCTATTTCTTTCACAAGAACAACAAAATTAATGATCTCAGGTTTATCTCTCACATCCACCAAAGCTAAGGGAATCGATTTTGTAATTATGTTTCATAATATTATCCACTTGAAGATTTGCTGATTTAGATTACATCAAGACTGGCTAGCTGATCTGTCTTAGCTTTTACAGCTATCTAGATAAGAATAGCACCCTGTGACCCTTGCTGATGCCCTGCCCTGTGCTGGAGCTCAGAAGCTGACCTGCAGAGACTGAGGTGTCTTGCTCCTCTCCTCTCTTTCTCTGTCTGCTGCTGGAAGATTTGGCCATGGGGCTGCCTGATTCACAGGTACCTGCTGGCACTTCAGGGGCTCTGCCTTTCTTTATTTTAGGGCCCTCTACTCCACACTTTATGCTCCTGTTCCTTTTACATGTTGAATATTTGTCTTGGACTATTATGTTTAAAATGCACTGCTAGGGACATAGCACTTGCTTAAACCCGGGTTTTTTTAGAATCCATTCCTCTGATTGGTACTTTAGCCATTTCTACACCTGCTGTGTGAATGCTGTGTGGTTACTGTAAGTGCCTGTTCTTGGACAATAGACCCTGGGATGCTTCACTAGAAGTGTTGAAACAATCTTGTACTATGAAGGAATATCTGCTCCTGTTTGATATTTATTGGATCTCTTTGGTTAGATGAATGTTTGCAATTTAGCAGTAGTTATCTAATTTACAATTTTTATATTATGATGAAAAACATTTATCAACATTACTTGATAAATATAATGATAAATTAATGATGTAATTTATCAAGTAATGATGAATCAGCACCATTCTCCTTAATATTTTCTTATGCTGGCAAATAAGCAACTGACTTTGAACAATAGAAGGTAAAACATTTTAAAAAAATAATGTTATTGAATATCAGTTTGTATTCCTATAAAGAAAAGAGGCAAGTAGAAACTGATATTAGAATTACCCAAACTGACAAATGGAAACACCAGAAGGTAATTTAGAAAAGCCACATTGAAAAACTCTACTGCTTTTATGATTAATGCATCATGTCTGCTCTCTGTTAAATGCTAAAATGAAATATGAAGTTTTGAACAGTATTAAATATGACAATACTTGAGGTAAAACGAGCAAAGAGACAAAAAAAATAAAAGGTAAGAATGCAAGCTTAGTTCCTAAGAATTTCCTAAATTCTTAGGGTGTGGTAATACTGTCAATACTACATTTGGTATCTCAGAGTCAGAAGAACCAGGGGAAGGGAGGTCTATGGCTCATCAGAGTCAGTTTTTATATTAAGCCAGAAACTATATTGTCATTTGATAAATGAGCCAAGAGCAAAGCTTGACAGAAGAAAAGAGAGAAGAGTGAAATTTTTGGCCTGGAGGCTCTGCAAGTTTTCCAGTGACAATTCTTGTGTGGATTTTTATTTCTATGAAGTAGCAGATTCAGTTAAAGGTGCCATATGGATAACTCTTTGTCTTACAGATCTAAGCAAATTTGGGAATCCTAGGAGCTGGCTGGGCATATCAGTTTGCAAGAGTCATTTTAGGTGCTTGGATTATCCAGAAAATAGGGATAAATCATCTCTATTGCATGTTTTTCAATGCTATTATGAAAAGGGACAACTTGCAATTACAGGAAATACCAAAGTTCTTTTGGAAGCGAAAATATCAAGATCTTGGCACTTCAGAGTGCACTGAAAGAGCTGGGGTTGTTTAGCCTGGAGAAGGCTCAGGAGAAGCCTTACTGCAGCCTTTCAAACAATGAGGGGGGCTACTTTTTAATAGGGTCTGTAGCAATAGGACAAGGAGCAATGGTTTTAAACTAAAAGAGTGTAAACTCATATGAGATATGAGGAAAGAAATTTTTTATTATGAGGGTGCCAACACCAAGAGAAATGGAGGATGCCCCATCCCTGGAAACATTTGAGGTCAGATTGGATGGGGCTCTGAACAACCTGATCTAGTTCCTGCTTATTGCAGGGCTTATCATTGGATTAGATAGCCTTTAAAGGTCCCTGCTAGCTCAAGCCATTCTACGATTCAAATGAAATAAAGTGTGTTTATTTGTTGTCATCTTACTGCAAAAGTCCCATACCTTCTTGGTGATTTCTCATGGACAGCTCCTCACAGCCATCAAACTGCATCTCTCTCCACAGCACAGCCAACAAACTCCATCTCACCCACTCTTTTGTAGCACTCGTCTTGTTATTGAACACACCTGTGGCCTATTAAGGGCAGGCCTGTCCCCAATCTTTGGTGATTGGTACAGCTGCAACTCCTCAGGTGTGAGACTGCCTTCTGCACTATTCTCTTACATTCTAACCCTCCACATTTATTGATAGTATCTATGTAAATTTAAATTAATTTCACAGTCTCAGCTGAACAGGACATATACAGAAACACCAAGAGAGCACTGCAAGGTCTTTTGCCGTGGTACAAAATGCCAAGGTATTTTGTCTAGGTGACTCTCCACAGAGAAAAGAAGATGTGGTGAGAAGCCTGAAAGCTGGAGCATAAGCTAAGCTTCATGTTCAGTCAGGTCATCAGCCCACTTTGGCTGCTGCACAGCAGCATTATGATTAACTTTGTCCCAGGGAAGATGTCAGGGAGAATATATATGTGGGATACATGAGGCACAGGAGGTTTGCACCAACATTTACACAGTCTTTTCAAAGAACATTTCAGGGACAGTCTGACACAGGGTTACATTTCAGGAAGAGGTTTCCACTTTCCACTTCAGTAGCTGTCTCATTTTCAGGCAGACAAGGTCTCACTTGCCAGACATTCATTAGGAAATTTGTCTCTTGTCAGCTCTGTGTACAAAATATCTTTCTTCAATGCCTGATAGGGAGAATCCCTCACCCCTGGATCCCCAGCATCACTAGCTGAGCCCAGCATTGCTGGCAGCAGCTGGTGGGGGAAGAGGGGTCCCTCAGGCTGGCTTTTCTGCCAGACTGCTGCAGGAGGCAATGACACCCTGTGACACCAGGTATTTTTTATAATTACTATGGCACTAGCTCTGTAGTTCATCCATTAAATGTCTGTCACTAAAGATTCATCATTCCAAGCCTGAAGATCTGTCACCTCAGGGACACATGACAGAAAATAGTTTTTGTTCTACCTTCAAAAAGAAACTACTATAGAAAACTTTTGCTGCAATGTCAACTGTCCAAAGTTAGACATTTTTGTCCACATTAAGAAAGACCCTTTGCTTATGCAACTCCATACTATTTTTGTCACATAACCTATGCATCATTTGTGTAAAGATTACATACACAAGGCAGCATAATTAAGGTTGCATGAGATTATAAATATGCCATCTTTTGGGTTTGAGCTTAAACCTTTCTAGCTGAATTTATACCTACTACCTACAAACAATTTCTAACTGTGCATTCCATGGTTTTATCCCAAAAAGACAGGGACTCTAACAGATGCTGATTGAGCAGCTTCCTGACTTCAAAAATGAAATATCATCAGTATATGAAAGGGTTTATTTTATTTGGTTCCCTGCAAGAGTAGAGGACTGGGCTTGGTGAAGAAGAAAGGTCACTCCTGTTTCTGTGTTCCTAACAGATCATAATTTAGCTGAAGATTAATGTCAATGCTAACAGGTTTATTTATGGGTAACTACTTACTGGCCTTTTACTTTTCTGTTCCTTCTGCAGCCGTTGATGGAAACCAGCCAGACATCTCTGGGTTAGTTCATGGATGAATTCTCTCTAGCAACATCATTTACATTTGGTAAATGCAGTTTAATTTGAGAGCCTTGTTTATAGGCTGTCATTTACTACTTGTGGTATTCGCAATCTATTTAATAGTGGGCACTAAAGAAGTACTTGAGCACACCAGACTGAGGGTGTTTGGGGAATACACATTTAGGGTGTGTTTCTGGACAGGCAGTGCCAGGGAGTGATGCTGCTGTTTTTTGCTGATTGGCAAAGGTGCAGGAGCTTGGCTGCATGGGCTGGGAGCTTTCCCAGCAGCCTGCTCATTGCCTCAATTTGCTCAACAGGATTGAATTGCCCTGTTGCTGCACAGATCTGTAGATATGCCTGAGTGGCAATGCAGAACCTGTTAAGGTGTTAACTGTTCAGAAGTTTAAAACTACCTTTAGATGAGGCAAAATCTGTAGCAACCACATATAAAAGGAGTCCTGGAACATGCAATCCATGAGATCTAACAGCCTTTGTTGGTGGTTTTGCCTGGAGCACAGCTCTTCAGTTGATATGAGGCCTGAAATCTTATTCTTATAAAATAGAGTCTTCTCTAGACTAAAAATCATTGACCGAAAGGAGCAGCAAGGAACTCATGTGTCTGTGCTGTGAGGATTACACAGCTTTCTGTCATACACATTGACTTCCAGATGTAACAAGTTTTATTATCATTGTAATATATTATACCTAATGTAATATATTATACCATTATTATACCTTCATGACTACACCAAATATACCTAGTGGCACCAGTTAAACTTCTAGCTGCCAACCAGCATCTCATTGGTCATGGTGTAAGTAAATGTTTCCTTTTTAGCTTTCTTACTTTCCATTTCTGTCACTCAAGATCAGTTCAAAACCCAGATGCAAATACAGTCTCTGTTCTCACAATGTTATGATCTCTGTTTCCACAACCCCCTTCTTGTGAGCTGGACTCCCTGCCCCAACCCTCCACCAAGTCTTGCCTGGATGTGTCCTGCTCCTTCCTCCAGTCCCACTGGGGGGATGTGGCAGCCTCTCCTCAGGGCTGCAGGCCAGGCCCTCACACCTGGCTGCCAACACACAACTTGCACTCCTGAAATCCTGGGCCTTGCCAAACCCACACAGCCCCCAGCCTCTGCTGCTCCTTGTCCTCCAGTGCCTCTGTGCACACAGGAACACTGCTGGCGTCTCTTACTCACCAGCCTCTTGCAGGCTGCCTCCAAAGGTCTGGGACATTCCAACAGCAGCTGCACCTCCTCTCCCACAAAATCCCTCCTGGAAATGTAACAAGCATGAATCCAGCTTAGTCTACTGCCTCCTTCACCCAGCACTGCGGAAAGCAGAGTACAGGTATCATGACTGCTGAACTGCAGCATCCACTTTCTGTTTAATCCTCACAACATCCTCTCTAATCAAGAGCACTCCTTTAAAGTTTTGGTAGTGAGACCACTCTTCTTTGTATTTTGCAGGAATAGGAATGTTAAGTGCTCAATAAATGAACTAAAAATAAGAGAATAGGCTTATATTCTGCCTTATATGCAGGAGAATTTCTGTTTAGTTCCTCAAGTCTGTTCAATTGGCTGTGTCTGAACGCTTCTACAGACTTACCTCCTTCTCCTGCAAGAGACACATATGGGAAGAAGTACTTAAAAACAGTAAGAGGAACAGGTTCTTTATAAAGCAATACTCAGAACATAAATTATCACTTATCGATGTGATAATCTGTATGTCATTGTTCAATAGCACTAACAATGTGGTGTTTTTCAAATGTCATGTTCAATAAGAATACTGTGTTCAAAATAAGAATACTGGCTTAATTTTTCATTTCTTTTCTCAGTCAAACAACTTTGGCCCAAATTCTGTAAAACACCCAAGTATTGAGTTCATCACTGCAGGCTCAGCCACAGCCTTTTAAAGGGTATCCTTCACAGCCAGAGTGAAAAGGCTACTAAATGGATCAGGATTTACCACTGGTAAACAAAACGAAGCATTTCGAGTTTACTTTAGAATTTAAATAAAGAAGAAATTTCAAAGCAGCATTACTATTTCTCAGGCTTTGGCGGAGCTGCAGACGATCGCACCGCCGGTAACACTGAGTTCATTCATGCCCGGGACAAACCCCCGCACTGTGCCACCTGAGGACGGCAGCGGGGCGTCGCGGGGGGCTGCGGGCTCGGCCCGGGCCGGCGGACGGGGGCGCAGAGTGCGCGGGGCCGGGGCTGCCCGGGCCGAGCCCGCAGCCCCCGGGAGGCACCGGGGCGGGGCCGGGCACACCCGGGGCAGCGCCCGCGCCCCGCGCGGGAGAGAGGGCGGCCCTGCCCTGGGGGCGGAGGGCCGCGGAAGCCTTTGCCTCCTCCCCCGGCCGTGGCAGCCACAGGAGGAGCAGGCGGCGGTCGGAGTAGCGGCTCCGCGGCCCCAGCCCTGCCCGAGTCGCCGCTGCCGCGCTGAGATGCCGCCCGCCGTCCCGCCGCTGCTGCCGCTGCTGCTGCCGCTGCTGCTGCCGCCTCTGCTGCTGCTGGCGGCGGCGCGTCCCGCCGCCCCCCCGCACAGGTACCGCGCTCTCTGGCCCCGCGTCCCCTCCCCTCCCTTCGTCCCCCGCAGTCGCGTTCCCACCGTGTTTCAGTGCCCGTGACTGCATCAGGGCAGGAGCATTGCCCACGGAGCCCGGGACCCTGCGAGAGCAGCCCGGTGCCCGCTAGTCTGTAAGCTCTCTAACATAACAGTAGGATAGGGTGAGGCGTGCCGGTGTCTAAAGCTCTGCAGGGAGTTCGCTCACCCTCGTGTGCTCAGCAGTAGCAGAGGTTCCATGCAGGTTTTCCTGGGTTTCTCACGTGTCCGGAGCCGGCACCAGCACCTGAGCTGAGCCCTGAGCACAGCTGCGCCACAGGGCTCAGCACCACGAGCGGGGCTCAGCACGGGGTGGGTTCTGCTACTGAGGTACAAAAAAGTACCACAGACTTCCTTGATCAAAACATATAAATTCAAAGCATAGAAAGGAATGAGAAGTAATTTTTATATCAATGCTATTTTAACTACTATTATATGTACTATAAAAAGTTATTGCTAATGATTTTTCAATAATTATTTTTCCATTATAATAGCAATTTGCAATGATACATCACATTGGCACACCACTGCTCTTAGGAAGTAAAAAAGGAGGGAGACATAACAGTCTGTGCTGACCAGAATTAAGGCCTAAGGAGTTAATTTTTTCTACACCTAAGTTCGCACATTAAATTGCATATTCTATGTCAATTACATTACATTACATTTTATGTAAATGATTAAACATATTCCATGTTAGCAATGGCTTTAAATATTTAAGCTGTTGAGACAGTTTGTGCCTCTTATACCAAAAATAAATGAATTTTGTTTTTCTGTTATTCTCAGGCCTACATTTACATGTGGAGGAGTTGTATCTGGAGAGTCAGGGTTTATTGGGAGTGAAGGATTTCCTGGCGTCTACCCACCAAACAGCAAATGTACTTGGAAAATTACCGTAAGAATTTTTAATAACACAAAATCAGTGCTGAAGACAATGAACAGCAATTTGTTCTGAAACTGTGTTTTACATGGGGTAACATATGTGTAATAATGAACTCAGTAATTCAAACTAGCTCAGCTATCTGGAGCTTTTTAGGGTTGATGTAATATGATAATTGTGGCTGAACCAAACTGGCCTTACCTCATATCAGAAGCAAGTTTTCATTGACTTCCCTGATGCACCTCTAATTGTTTTAAATGAACCCACTTACAAGCAAACATCTCCCCTTCTGTCACTGTGGAAAGCAATAGTGAGTTCTATCAAAGAAAAGATTTGAGGTCGTGAGTATGAAAAGCAAAATTTCTTGGCAAAAAGACATATAAAAAAGTTTCAGTCAAACCCAAAAAAAATCAGGCAGGTTTGTTTGAAGTGTGCTGCTAGCAGAGTTCTGCCAGCCAGGACATCTGGAGTCTGTCATACAGCAGGATGACAGCAGTAGGGAAGTGCTGTTACATTTATAAATGACTATGTGAAATGGAACCATGTGGTACAATTGATATTTCGATGCTGAAATGAGACTGTAGGGAAGAGATATCATATTCATGGACAACAGATTCCATGAAACAACTAGGGCTAAATACTCCTGGTCTGGATGTCCTTATCTGGTCTGGAGTCAGAGAAGGGGATGTGAATGAATGATTACTGTTCCTCACATCTGCACAAATTAAACCCTCTGAAACTGCCAACCAAATTTACTGTCTTTTTTTAGACACAGTTCACCAAGAACTCTTCTGACATTTGGGCCTACAGAAAAAATAGGATGGCATAAAAAATAAGTTTGTCTGTGCGTTGACAGGATCACTAAAGACAAGTTCAGTTGAAAGACTGCATCACAGGCTAGGTGCTGGCAGGAGAATAGGATGTCATGGGATAATTGTTTCCTGCTACTATAGAGATGCTGACGCAGAGCAGGAGACATTGATCTGTTTACAATGTTCAGTTTAAAACAACTCTCATTCCAAATGAGCGCTGTGATTTTAATCGTTTTATCTGAAAGATGCCAGTGAAGCTGCAGAGCTGCTTTCTGCACCTTTCTGTTGTGTCATTATTGGGGCCTAGTTAGACGTTACCTTTGAGCCGTGTCTGACCTCATCCCAAAGAGGATGTGGAGCGTGGTGCATGCCCATAAACTTGCTTCCTTGCTGTTGAGGGGCTGAGGTGACAGCAGTCAGCACGGCCCACCTTGCAGTCTGAAGAGAAGATGCAAATTGCATTTGGAATCATACACACATGCCTTAAATAAAAGGGAAAAACACACAGAATTACTTTACCAGTGTAACTCAGTATTAGATGTTCAAAAGTTCAAAATTTAATCTGGAGGGGGATAATAATTTTGCTTATAACAGCATGAAGTTTTTACCACTAAAAACTTGGATAACAAATGGAGGCAGCACTAAAGAAGCAATTACTGAATCATGCCATGTATCTGCCCTTCATATATGGGGGGTAGAGGGAGAAGAGAACAAATTATTGTACTTAGAAAGTCCATACAGAGTGCTTTAATTGCAGACTTTATGTGGCTGTTGCTAACAAGATGCCAACATCCAGGTGAGCCTGGGCATGGTGAGAAGCATTTCTACAGAGCTGTAGCAGAGCTGTGTCTGCACTTGAGCTTTCTTGACCATGGGAGGAACTCAATTGCTTCTGTCATTTCATGATCACCCTGACTCCCAGTGCTCTGCTGTGCTGCCATTTGACTGCCTCCTGCTTGTCCTTTGTAGTTTGCCCAAAGCCAGAGAAGGGCTGCACAACTGGATAGTCCAGGCTTGCTTGTGCCCTCAGCCCATTTAACGCCTGTTTTGTTAAAAATAAGGTTCACTAAGCCAAGCTGATTTCGTCTCCCCATCAACTGTAGAATGCTCTGTGTCTTTTGGGTGTGCAGGAAGGATGCAGGGAGGGCAAGGACTAATAAACCTGCAAAACTAAGCCTGCAGTCTCTTTAAAAAGACCATGGTTTACCAAACTGTGGCAAAACGGTACGCTCAAGAGTCTGGTTGGCCTGAATTTATACAATAAAATCCTTTCACCAAATATTGCTGAGGCTCAGAATAGCTTGTAATAGCACCCAAGTAAGTAAGCCAGTTACACTGCCATGAAGAAATACTCTGTAGTTACTGTTAGTCTTCCTCATTTAGCATCTGGTCTTAGAAAGTGACTAAGACATTTGCCTGTCCGTTTTAGCCAAGGGCTGTGAACACCTTTCTGAAACACAGTCTCCTAATGCAGGATCTGACAAGCCTGCAAGACTGATAGAGACATTGATTTACTTTATGTCTGGGTCATGAGAAGCATGAAGCTCTTGTTTTCTCAACTGCAGAATTTCATCATCTGCACAAGAAATGCAGGATGAAAGGCAGAATGAGACCTAATTCATTCTTTAGAGGAAAACAGGTTTAGAAAACATTACAGGTAATACAGATAAAGCAATGTAGCATTCAGGTATCATCTGAAATCTTTCCAACTAGTTTGCTAAAGCTGGAAGAGTCTAACTCAGTTATGGTTCTGTTATTTCAAGAGACTGTGACTTTTTCAGCTGGCTAAAGAAAACAGCTTCTCTATTCTAAGAGCTCTAAGAAGCGTTCAGCACATGCTTATGGTTCTATTACTGCCTTGGCAGACTACCCAGCAGCTTTTCACTGGCTTTGCTAAGAAGTCATTTGTACAGCTATTTCCTTTCCTATAGTAATGTACATAGTTTTATCTAAAATATGTCGTATACACTTGGTTTTAATACTCTGTAATCCTTCTTGGCCATCACCTCACATAAATGTGTCACATAGTCAGAGAATCTGGACTGCTGTCCTGTGTTTTTCTGGCAGGCTGCTTAGTTCCCATAAAACTCCAACAACTTTATGTGCAACAATAATACTGAAAACTGTCAGAGTTATGTAAGGTTATGTTTTTATAGGTTCAGGAGCTGTGTTCCAGCAGGTTTGCTGACAATAGGCAAAGTTTGAAAAATTTACTTATCAGGGCAGTTGGGAATCTGCCCTGAGGGAGCAGAATATTTTACATAAATTTTTCTATGTTTTAAGCATTCATTTTCCTATGTCATTGAAAAACTGCCCTTCCAGTAGAAAACAGGTCTTTACACATTGGTTGTATAGCTGGAAAAGAAAAAGATGAACAGGATCTAGTGCCTTGTCAGGAAGAACAAGCTAATACAAATTTTTAAAATTGGAGATGGAGATAGACAAGCAACTAGGCAGAAATCATAGTTCTTCCCAGGATGTGACTCCAAGTAACTTCTACTTCATTCTCAGAAGAGAGAAATAATACATTTGGCTTGCAGGTAGCTGATGTATTTTTCAACTCTACCTGGGACTGCTATAGCAAAGCATACATCAGCATTTTTGTATTAAACATATATCAAAATATATTCTTCAACCCAATAGAGGTTTAAAAGTTAGACAAAATATATTTGTGAAAGTTGGCATTTAAGGGGTTTCTTCCCTTCAAAGTAAATAGTCTAAACCATGTAATTTTGACGAAGAGGCTTTGTATTCAGTCAGAATTATAGAAAAACAGCATCACTACTTTAAAGATAACTGAACTTTGATTAACATTATATGAAATATCTGCAATGAATTATAAACAAAAACAATCTCATGACCTTATTTTGAGGTGTGTTGTATATATGGAATAATCATGCCCTTTTGAAGAGGTTAGTAATTGACAGATGATTTTAGGGAATTATGCTCTATACAGACTCCCTCTAAAATTTCTTTAGCCTTCCATCAGAGTAAGGCATTAGTTCAGCATCATAATTTTGAACCTAAAGAAATTCATAGAGTTAAAATAAGAAGGGAAGCGGAGAGCGAGTATGGGTCAGTGCCCTCTTTGTGACAAGGAAAGGCAGAGGATGAAGTGCCTCTGTTGTAAAAGATACCAGCTGGATGGATAAAACAAAAATAAGGCACACCCTGCAGAGGAAGCATCACATCATTCTTCCTTTGACTCCTCCCTCTTTTTTTTCCCTTTTCTTTTAAGAGCTGAATTCCTTCCAGTTCTTCCTCTGAGGTATCCCATCGTACTGCATCAGGCACAGATGTGGCTCAGAGTAAACAATACTGAGTCATGCTGGCCTTTGCTTGCTCCCCCCTGTTTCTCATGGAACAATATTTTAAATGTCCTGGGACAACCATTGGCAGATTTTAGCACATTAGTTCTCAGCATTTAAAGAAGAGAATGGTAGAAATCAAAGAAAAGCACAGTTATGCAAAGATGCCTGTATTTAGCACAAGATTTCTTGGGAGTTGCTGCAAACTGGAACAGCTGCTGCCAGAATGTGGAACCAGCATCCTCTGCACTTCATTGTCATCAACTCAGACCACAAAATTTTAACTGATTTAACATACTGGAACAAATTTGTTATTTTTGTGAATGACAATTATTTTAATAAGCAAGTATATTGTAAAAATAAAAGTAATAGCAGTAAGTAGTGACTGTAATTAAGGGCCTGCCATGTTTCTTTAAATGACTTACCTCTCAAAATTCAGCTAAACATGAACAAGGATTATTCTGACAACTAAAACCTACAGCAGGCTACATGTTAAACCTTTATGACCACGTGGCTGAGTTTTTCCAACACATTTTTTTACAGACTGTCATGAAACAGAAGTCAGTACATCTATGGGGAACAGTCTTGACCAAGTTCACATAGACTAAACTGACAGAAGCAGAGATTAAAAGATACAATAAAATATAATTAGAAAGTGTAGTATAGTACAGTACAGTATAGCCAGTGGTGGGGAGAGGAGAAGGAAGCAGAACACTGCACAGAGTGGCTGATACCATGAACCAGAAAACCTAAGGCTTGAGTGAGTGGCTGACTACAGTTTGGACTTGGCTGCTTTGCCAGCATCCTCTCCCTCCTGAGCAGGGGTCTGTCCCATGCCCTGTTTCCCTCTGTCCCCAAGAGAGTGGCATGCCCAGGGGCAGAGTGAGTGCCTTGGGGCTGGTGTGAGTAGAGCAGTGCTGGCTCAGTGCACTCCTGGAACAAAGCTGTCAGTGAGCACCATCAGCATTACTGAGCACTGACCACTTGGCTAAATCTGAGTGCGATTCTACAAGGACAGCAAAATGACCTTTTTGTACCCCAGAACCAGCCACCTCTCACATTTCCACTTCCTTCTTTGAACTCTGGGAGAGAGCAGGTATATTCAAAGAAGGAATTCAGGCTGAGAAGATAGGGAAAAATCTCCTAAGCACTGATAAAACTGTTTAATCTAATATGCTAGAGCAACTCCTGCTCAGCTTTCAAAAACAGGGGAAGGAAAAGGGGAAATATCTTTAAGACGGGCAAGTTTTAGCCAAAGCTGCAAGACACTGTTGTGGGATATGTTGGACAAACTTAACTGTAGGCATGATCGTTTATTTTAAAACGTGATAACCTTTAAAGGTCACCCCATTTGCATCCTGTCGTACCAGTTGTACAAACATGAGAATGACTGTTCCACCCCAAAAGAGCATATGCTATTTTACATACATACTTCTGGAAAAAAGGCTTCTGTCATCTAACTGCCTAAATTTGACTTTATCTAACTAATTTTACTGTCAGCATTTCTGAATTGACTTGTCCAGTCACACAGAGTTTGTAGTATAACTGTAAATAATATTCAGATCTTCTGGCAGGAATACCAAATTCATTTTAGCTCATTTTATGTTAAAATGACCAAGCCTTATTCTCCTTAGGGATTCAGACCAGAAGACAAGTAAATGTAGTAAGAGATGTAGATATGAGAGCAGTGATTCAAGGAATAAATTCAAGATTAGACGAGTTGTGGTTTTGTAGTAGTAGCACTGATGTGTATCAGCACAGGGGCCCTGAATGCATTTTTGAGAGAACTTTGAACTTCAAAGGAAAATTCCCTGAAAGCAGCAGCAGGAACTGCAGTGGAGCTGGTCAGGAAGTGTGCACATGGACCCTGGGCAGCTGAGAACAGCTCAAGCAGAAGTCTGTCCTGCTGCAGGATCAGTATCAGCACTGGGCATAAAAGCAGCCACATGAGAGAGGAACCTGAACACACCTACAGCACATTTTCCAGTACATCTAGAGCTGCTGCCTCTATCAGTATCTTCTGTGGGTTAAAACAGTCACTTTCATTTATAACACTTCCATCTATACTTGACAAGCAATTTTTAACTGTTGAGACTCAATGTTAAAACAGCTTGACAATTTCATATAGGAACAGTATAGTTTTAGTTTATTTCAAACCAGTGTTTTAAAATGAGTCACTGTTAAGGAATGAAAAAAATTCATGAACTCTTAAATAACGTGGCTTAAATATGAACTTAATGCAGATATATTAAGTGTATGTTTAAAGCAGAAAATTATAGTAGTGTCTCAGTAAAGCAGAACAGCTGCAATTATTTTAATAGCTTACCACTCTACCATGATATGGATTGAATGCAGATAATTACACTTGCCTGTCTAGGGTCCCTCTATACTTTAAAATACTGTTTCCCTTCTTCAGTTCTGTTACACAGCATTAAGTGCTTTGTTAGAATAGTTTTCACTTCTCAGTATGCTTATTTTTCTCTTAAAAGCTTGTAACTGTATCCCAGGAAATGTTCTCCTTGTAAACGATTATGTTGTCTTAATTTACATCCTTCTCTGTAGTCTTGTCTCTTTTGCAATGTCCACATGCAGACATGTAACAAGATTTGTTCTGACTTATGTTTCCTCAGATGTTTCAGAAAACAAAACTCTTTTGTATTGACACCCACTAGTGGTTCTTTTGAATTCTCTGTTTATAGTTTTACATTGTCTTTCCAAATATAATTATTTCACTGCAGCCACTCCAGTAACTAAATATTAGGGTTTTAAAGTGTCATCCATAAAATTTTCAATTTTATTTATAAATGTGAGATGTATGTCAGTAAATTAAAAAACTCCTTCAAACTATGAAACTTGGTAACACAAATCAGAGAGAGAGGCCATTTCATTTGTTTAAAATGGTAAAATATTTTTTCCATATCTTTTTCATGGTAATCTCATCCTCCTCACCTTGCTTAGTGTCAGGGAGCTGCATGGCTGATTCTACACTTTCAGCAGAAAATAAGAGAAACACACAAGGCTGAACTGGTTTATAATTAACTGCATGAGCCTGACTAGCAGATACTCTGGATCAGAAATAAGATAATGGCTAGAGATGGCCAGAGCCTTGTATTAAGGATTGGTCCCAGTTACTTTAGAAACTGCTGTGCCTGGAATACAGCTGACAAAAAGAGCTCATCTGACCAGGAGGTGAAGGGTATGAAAGCAGTCTTGCAAACAGTGGATCTGATAGATATGTGGTCACACTTGCAGATGCATGTCTCCCTCCCTCCCTGTCTGTGCAGGTCCCAGAGGGAAAGGTGGTGGTTCTTTCTTTCCGGTACCTGGACCTGGAGAGCGACACCCTGTGCCGCTATGACTTTGTGGACATCTACAGCGGCCACGCCAACGGGCAGCGCATCGGCAGGTTCTGTGGCACCGTCAAACCAGGGGCCCTGGTGTCCAGCAGCAATAAAATGTTGGTGCAGATGACTTCAGATGCCAATACTGCTGGGAGTGGATTCATTGCCAAGTTTTCTGCAGCAGAACCACACGAAAGAGGTAATTCACCATTACATATGTGCTGAAGACAAATATTACTCGGCTCTATCCAGAGCCACATTAATGCTTTTAAAGATTTGGTGCCAGAGATATTAAGGATTGTGCTATTTAACATATTTATTAATTACCTTGCTTAGCAAATAGCAAAGTGTAACTGTTTAGCCATCTTAGTTCATCACATAGTAAGGAGAAAGGCTGACAGTCTAAGAGTAGTGGGAGAACTGTACCTAGTAGTAAACTGGTAATAACTAGCCATTAAAAGGGCAAATGAAATTCAAAATAGATAAATGTTGCACATAAGGGGAAAACACCCTAACTTTGTGTACAGTACAGCAGGTTCTGAATTGACTCTTACTGTTTTGGAATGAGATCTTAGGTTTAAAGTAGATAATTCATGAATACAGTAGTTGAGCATCAATTCAGTGCTTAGTGGGTATCCAAAACGAAGCATAAACGTAATAATTTTTAGAAAGAAAATAAAGACCAAACAACAACAACAAAACCCATGCCATTATAAATTCCTAATGCATGTACATCTTGAATAAAGTGTGCCTTTCTGATGTTCCCATCTCAGAACTGAATATGATCAAATTATAGTAAGGAATCAGAGACAACAAGTAAGATAGAGTTAAAGGAGCACCACAAACATAAATATCAACTGCACAGCATGAACTTCTTCATGCTGGAAAAGAGAAAGTCAAAGGGACTGTAGGAGAGGGCTTTGAAATCATGCCTGGTGGGGAGGAAGTGTGGTGTGGAGGAAGATGGACCTCGGTCCATCTCTTTCAACATAAAAACCAGATGAGCAAGTGACTGCAAAGGAAAGGAGAGGGTGATTTTTCTCTGTGGCCTGTGAAGCAGTAGAACACTGTACCAGGGGATATTGTGGATTGTCTGTTTCTGTTTTGGTTTAAAACCACTTACAAAAACATATCAAAGCAAAATTCATCAGGTATTAATAAAGGTATTGCCTGGTGCTTGGGAAGAGTATGAATAGTGAGAGGCTGGGAGGTCACAGGAAGGTGGTATTGCCCGAGTTAGTGACTTTTACAAGGCTTTTGCTATTGGTATGATACCAGACTGGACAGGTTGTTGGGCAGAGGCAGTGCAGGCGGTGAGTAATTTATCAGGCCTACCAGTTGTAACCTTGTATTGAACGATACAGTAAATAACTTTGTCCGGATATAGTTCATTTAATGAGAAGGTTCATAGTAATACTGTAGATAAGGATTACACACCTGATGGAGTTTTTAATTTGGAACTGAAGGCAGGAGATATGGAAGAAAAGACCCCTCTCCATCAAGAACACTCCCCAGGCTGCAGTTCCTTTGGGAGTGCATGTTGGCCCCACCATTGCTGCCATGGGCTGTGGGATGGCTCCTCCAGTACCTGCGGCTTCTCCTCCTCCAGCGTTTGCAGGAATGCTTTTCTCTCTCTGTTTTGCTGCCGTTTATTAGCTGTGTTTTCCCAGAGGTGCCCCAGGGGCGGAGGGCTCGGCCGTGTCTGGGCGGGCTGTGGCGGAGGCTCCCTCAGCACGGCCGCCGCCCTCAGGGCCCCGCTGTGCTGCCTTGCAGGGGACCAGTACTGCGGGGGCCGGCTGGAGAAACCCTCGGGCTCCTTCCACACGCCCAACTGGCCAGAGCGGGACTACCCCGCGGGAGTCACCTGCTCCTGGCACATCGTGGCCCCGAAGAACCAGGTAAGGCCCTGCTGGCACAGCTCAGCTTCCAGCGCCTGCAGGGACCCACGCTGGCCCGGGACACTGCGATGGCACGGCGGGCACAGGCACGGCCACGCTCCGCCCGTCCCGCCTTCCGCTCCCCCTTCGCCCCAGTGACTCCTGTGCTTCTTCAGCAGGGCCACGCGCTGGTACACTCCCCTAAATGAAACCCATTAAAGCATCTGTGACTGTTGAGGCTTTTAAGCCCAGAAAGGTTTAAACATTATTTTCTTAATTCAAAAAATACCATGCAAATGAAGTCAGGGCATGTGATCATCTCAGCACCAAACGTGATGATGATCAGTGCTGCATTTAAGTCTAACAACGTTTGAGCATTTACTATTGAGGTACCCAGGTGGAGCTGATTGAATTTAATAAAAGCAGTTTATTCTATTTCGTATTTTGAAGGCTCCATCGCATAACATGCTTGCTTTATTAGCCAGATGCCATGAGAGCAAATGTTCCCACTTCATTAGGAGCTGAGGAGATGTGCCTGCAGACTGAGAGGGCTCTTGTGCCACGCATGGCAAACACAAGTGTGTTGCCTACACTGTAGGGCAAATCTCAATCCTAGCTGCACATTTTCTGGTTGCTACTGAGCCATCTGCTCTGCATCTTAGCAGGAGGTATACAGTGATTGAATGTTTTGGTTGACAATCACGTTTGGTAGGTTGCTTTTCTTGCCACATTCAGCTTTTAAAATTCATTTACATATAAAGATGACTTTCCTCTTCATCTTCCGCTCATGACTAATCCTTGAAATAAAAAAAGCTGCCCCAGATAAATATATTCTTCTGATCTTTCCTACTTTTGCATTTACCAAGACAGTTCCTCCCTTGAACTGAAGCAATATGTCAGCTTAGTCTTGCCTGTATTCCTTTTTAATGCATGTTCCTTGTTTGCTAGATACAGGCCATTTAACAGTCCTATAGATAGGCAGTGATTTTTAAACCCTTATCTGTAAACTGCAGATTACTTTGGTGCTGTCCAAATGTCTCTAGATAAGCGTAAGAACTTTTCCTAAGCTTACAGAGATGATTTGAGAAAGGCTATATCAGCATAAAAATAAGGGCATTATATCCTGTGCCTTTTGATGATTCTATTCCACAAATCTACCTGTTTCCAAATATATATTATTCATGTACTGCAACAGTGGTTGTTTGCATGGAAAAAAGGCAGAATCTTGACAGTGCCATTTTCCATTAAGTAGTGAATAAGTGTCTCTCTTCAAGTGCACAGAAAAAGCTCCCCAGTTTTCCATTTGCCAGAATTTAGGTGTTGTTTTCTCTATTTCCCTTTCATAAGCAAGTGATCAATAAAACAAGGCACTCTTGTTTTGTTGCTTCAAATACAAACCAATAATTACTTAATTTATTACAGAAGATGAAGGAGCTTCTCCTGATCATGAAGAGCTTGTATTCTATCATGATATACTTATCAGTGCAAAGTGCACTTATTGAACAATAGTGAAGTAGATACTATGGCCTGGTGTTTTGCCTGCTATGGAAAAATTTAGCATTTCTATTCCCAGTTGCATTACTTCTTTCTTTACCATGTTTTTTGATCACAAGCATGTTATTCAGATGGGTATTCCATTTAAAGTGCATTTTTTCATCATGATCCTGAGGGTTTTGAAACAAGCCTGTTAGTCATCTCTGAAATCAAGTCCCCCAAGGTTACTCATACTTCATGGGAAACAAAATTAACAAAATTATGCCTTAAATATCTTAATAGTGCAAAACTATATCCAAGCAAAACTAAGACATCAGGTGATAACAGGCTATCATTACTATGAATGTAGAACAAGATAACTTTTGCTATGTCAGTAATCAAATAAAGTACATGCCATGTACAAATTACTTCTTTTTTTTAATGCAATCTTAAAAGATTTAATACCATCTTTTTTTGAGTCAGATCTTTATAAAGGTTGATCTACAATCAGCATAAATCAGTCTTGTCATTCAAGCCTTATTTGTGCTATTTATGGGAAGGTGATTTAAATACTGTTGTGCTTCATCTAAAGAAGCAACCTAAATGCATATATTACCTCTGTTTCCATGCAGCAGTTGGGTTGTGTTTCCCTTCCTTGCCCACTTGACTGACAGAGTCATTCTGCAGAACTCCATTTCAGAGTAGTAGATTCCATTTCTGTTTTCTTGTACATTGTTGGTTTTTTTTTTTCTTTAAGTAGAAAATTCCATAAATAAAAGTAATTGGAGATAATAGCATAAATACTGAAATACCAGCATGATACTATTTCACATTTATGACTTGTAAAGCCTCAACAATTATGGGCATCTGACATGGAAACACTGTTCCTTTCAGTACTTACTGTCTCTTGGGTTTAGTTTTTACTATTTGCTAATTTTCTTTCTATCAACATTTTAATTTCTAATGTTTTTAATTCTGCATCAAGTATACACAGCATTGGCAACCACAGTGATTTAAGCCCTGCTGTTAATGAAGTCAGTGAAATGCCTTGTATCAACTTTGCCTTTGCTTTTTCTTTAGTGTATCTTTAAAGATGCAGTGACATTAAAAGCTCCTTTTCTGTTGCTTACACTTGCTGTAGTTATTTTAAGAGCATTGTAACACCTAACACCTACTAACATTCACTCATGAAAATAGCTTTATCAGAAGTTATTGAACTTGCATACATTTGAGAAGAAAACATTTTACAGAATACTAGAGTCATATGCTGAACTATTAGTTGGAGAGATCATGTGGATTAAAATACTTCAGAATTAAGTGGATTAAGGAATTTTCCTTCATTGAAAGAAAAATTAAATAGTACTTTATATGAAGATGTCACTTACTACAAGAAGTATTAATAAATTCTGCATGTCAAAACCTTAATGATTTATTTCCATTTTCGCTTTAGCTAATAGAGTTAAAATTTGAGAAGTTTGATGTGGAAAGAGACAACTACTGCAGATATGACTACGTTGCAGTGTTTAATGGTGGGGAGATCAATGATGCCAAAAGAATTGGGAAGTACTGTGGAGACAGTCCACCAGCGTAAGTAACCTCCTCCAGTTGGGGACTTCACTGCCACTGTGTGTCATTTTGCCAACAGCTCTGTCCAAGGCTTCTAAAAGATTTTAATTTTTAAATTAAATGCAGTGTTTTGTACCTCCAACAGAGCATGTAGAAATTGCTTAGTATCTTGTCTCTCTCTAGGTTTTCTCTATTTTCTCTCTCTCTCCATGACTAACCCTGGCCCCAGCCCGTGTTCTCTGCTGTCCCACAAGCCTCATCAGCCACTGTGTAACAACCCCAGTGCTCCTGATACTGGTGTGGCACCAATAGTAGTGGCAGCTGAACATGAACATAATGTGTATGTTTGGATTATAGATACTGAAGAACCAGGACCCAGCTGAGCTCTCTGGCCCCTTGGCTCATTCCTCACTTTATCTGACTCACTTTCCTCTCAGCCCTTTTTAAAAAGACAGGATACGCAGACTGGGTCAGATCTTTCAGATTTGGCCTTGTAGTCCTGGTGTTCAGGAAGCAGAACAAAGCTCTTGGCAGCTGATAATCATTGAATCAGTGCCCTCCTATGTCCACAGGCTGTGTTGATACTGCAGCAAGGAAAGTCTGATCTGGGCACCCACCATGGCAGCTGTAAATCCAGAGAATTCCAGAATTCCAGAATCAGCCCCTTACTTTTGGTTAAGTCAGACCTGGCCATCAGAGTAAACTGATTTCTGATAATCTGCCAAAAAAAAGGAAAACAATGACAAGTTTTTACTTCAAAGACCTCATTAAGGGTTCAAAGAAATCCTGGGTTATCAAAATCTAATAATTGACAAAAAGTGAGTCCACAGAAGTAATAACCCAAAACATTTTATTTTTTGCTGGGTTTCTTGAAGAGTTGCAGCATCCAGTACTTAAGGAATTTTCATAGCCTTTCCAATTGTGCAATATCTTTTTTACTAAACAAAACCAAATTTTAAAACACCCCATTTACTTACTTCCCCTGTGTACAGAGGATTTCTTCAATGTATTTTCCCACTTTCCTAATCTGACCCCTTCCATTTCATGGAAGTGAAGTTTGCAGTGAAGTCACTGGGAAGAACTGAACAATACTCATATTGACATAAACTTCAGGAATCAAGAGTTTTAGGTGATTAGTGGAAATGAGTTTCATCCTCAAAACACCAGTGTGTGACATGCCAGCAAAGAATTGTGTATTTTTCAGTATTAGTGTGGAGTGTTGGGGTTTTTTTTAAGAACGTTATTAATGCTTTTTGGCTTTGACATGTGAAAGAATGGAAATATTTTATTTTGTTTTTCTATTTTAGGCCTATTCTGTCTGAGAAAAATGAGCTGCTCATTCAGTTTTTATCTGATTTAAGCTTAACAGCTGATGGCTTTATTGGCCATTACAAATTTAGACCAAAAAAGTTACCCACAACTACAGCTCTGCCTACAACCACAACAGTCCCTGCTACCTCAAGTAAGTCTTACTGGCTCTATTTCATTTCCTATAAAAATTAATTATTCCAGGACAAGGAGAGAGTTACAGAAATACAAGATAGAAATTATATTAAAAATTCAAGTTTTACGGTTTGTTAGTATTTTAAATGTTGAAGGAATTAATGAAAATTAATATACTCAAGGGAGTACTGGAATATACTCAAGAGACAATGCACTCGACATTCTTAAAGGAAATCTATCCAGGCAAGAGTTTAGTGTAAAAGTAACTTACCCCACCTGAGAGAATTTTCCTGTCTCTTTTCAATTTTGGACAGTTAACTAGCACATTCCATAGAAGAATGAAGAAGCTAATTTCTGTTTAATAAAAATTTCTGAATATTTTGGGAAATAGCTTTATTTAAAGGAACTCTTTCTTCTAGACAAGTTGATATGTAAAAATCTTACTGTGTTTTTCTTCATACAGTTTTTAAGATCAAGCAAAATTGGTATGGAAGCCAATTGAGCCCTCTTCAGGTTCTGTCAAAACCCTGTCAATATGACACTCTCCTAGAATAATTTTTATTTGAAAATATTTAGTGATTGGAACTCAGAGAGAAATATGTCTCACTAAAAGTCAGTCTCCTTTTGTATATGAGACAAGACAGCATATATGAAAGATCAGAGCTGGATTTCTCTAAAGGTTTGCCAAAAATACCTCATTACTGAGATATTGAAGGGATTAATTCTTAGAATTTCTATAACCTGAATGTGAAGCATTTCAGATACAATTATAGCAGAAAACCAAATTATTTATGATGTTTTTGCAAGACATTACCTGATTTGTACTTAAAACACATCACAAATCAGGGCAGCAATCGCTTGTTGGCAGGAAACCAAGAAGCTGTGGTGCTTTAATCTGTTAATGAAGGTATTCAAAATAGATGAAAATAAACATGAAAAAAATGAAACCATAGTGACCTGTAAATCATTCTGATGTGACTCTAACAATAAATAATTCAGCTCTTCTTCACTATAAAGCACTTGTTAGCGACCTTGTTGGTTGAAACACTTGGTCTCAAGTAATCCAGGCTGTCAGTAACCCTGTTCAGGGTTTTGCACAGGCAAGAGAGGTGAAATTTACCAATTAATTCCAAATCAATTTTCATGACAGCATCAGTGTTAGAAAATGAAAACATGCCGCTTCATCTTAGAGAGGGCAATGGAGGCAAAGAGTTCAAAAGACTTGTCAGGCAGACAGAAATAAGAAGTCCTTTCAAGGTGTGATCAGTTTTGCACAGTGTAGGCATTTCTGATCTTCAAAACAAACCGCAGCAAACCAAACCTCTACAGTTCAGTTACATTTCTGAGCCATCATTTGCATCCAGAAGTGTCCAGTTCAAAGAGACTCATCTTATTATCTTGCAGATCAGATCTGTTTAAACTTGCACAGAACTCCAGGCATGAATAAAATATTAAACTTTAGTAAGCTCTTATAAGAATTACATCAGTCTTTATGTAACATACAAATATTAGTAGTTGCAGAAATAAATAAAGAAATGCTATAAATAAATTTGTAAAAGTAATGAAGATTAATCCAATACCTGTGGTGAGGTATTTGACTTCCTCATATCTGAAAGTCATAATGCATAAAGTCATGCATTTTCCTGTCAGTGTGCCTACATGTAAAGTTGTAGGCAACTAAACTTTTATTTCAGTTCTCCAGTTCAAGTTTTGCTAAAGTACCTTACAAACAATAGACAGCCTCTGCTGACAAGTCATAGCAAAGCTGGTCACCAACCAAAATTTATTAAACTGAAAAAAAATGAAATAAAAAAGCACCCTAAAAGGACCAAACAAGATACTTTGTAACACATAATCCTAGTTTTAAATTTAGAAAAAACAGAGCACCTCAGTAAATTTTTGGCAGCTACCATGATGGCATACACTTGGGACTCATCTACCTGCTGAATTTCCTAACCTGCTACTATGGATGCTAACTTTAAAGAATCAAGAAACATTAAATTCTAAATTTTTGGTGTGCTGTGTGTAGCATTGAGATAGGAAGCACTTGCCAGACCTGTATCATTGCCATAGTAACTTGTTCTTTAAAACACTTTTCCTTGTGGGAGGCATTTAACTTTCTAAAGACTCGAATACCAATAAGAAAGATGCCAGGTGTATTCAGTTGTTTCTAAACAAAGCATTCCATTTCAGAAAGGAAATGTCATCCCTAATGTTAACTCCATACTTCAAACATCTTGTTTCAAAATGTCATGAAGAAAAACTATGCAACACTACCTGACAGGAAGCTATGTGAAAAATTTGGGAAAAAAGGGTCAGGAATTTGAACTCTGATCCCTTTCATCACAGTGCCATAATATCCAATAAAAGGCCACCCCCTCCCAGGGAAGTGTTACTGTAACATCCTGTTGTGGTATTCCAGGTGTTCTACTAGGGCTGTGTAGCAGCAGCAGTGACAGGCTTCAGATGCCACACAAATCTTGAGTGACATCCCATTCTCTCAGGTTGCTGGAACAGACACAGCTGAGACACCTGAATAGACAATGACAGGAGGTGACAGCAGAGAAAAGGAATATTGTTACTGTGGTGCTTATCCCTGAAATGCCAGGTCTAGCTCATGCATACATCAGGATTATTAATCTTTCTTCTTGTCTTTTTTGAACATAGTGCTTTTTATTTGTAGCAAATGCTTCATTTCAGTTTCAATTTACTTTTTTCCCTTCAAAAAGCTGTGAAACCTACAGTTGCCCTGTGCCAGCAGAAGTGTAAAAGGAGTGGGACTCTGGAAAGCAATTATTGTTCAAGCAACTTTGGTAAGGAAGCAATTTCTTTTTATTTATCCATTCTCTACTGTGTTTTTACACTCAAGGAAATTTTCCCAGATGGAGTTCTGGGTTTCCATTAATATATAGGCTAATAATTTTACACCAACTTATCTATGTATCTGACATCAGTATCTGTGTTTCACTCAGTACATTCTTGGAGATATTCTAAAATAGGCACTGCACAGATATCTGAGACAAACTTAACTTCTCAATCTGAGAAGCAAATGACAATGTAAGACAACCCCAGGATTCATTGATTCAGTTACTGTATTGTCATCTCCATTTTCTGTAACCAGCCAAGACTGTTCCACAACACAGTGTATGTGCTTCCAAAATGCTTTGAAAAGAAATTAGAAGGGATGGAAGCTTCCAAGCACTGCTTTCTGCACACAGACATAAATCAATCAGGAAAAACAGTGTCTGCTGTGCATTAGCATGGCACTGGCACTGCTGATCTGCTCAGTTATGTGTCTGTATTTCCCCGTATTATTATACTGCAATCTTTTTTTAATGCCCTATAACATGCCTGGCAATTTGATGGGAAAACTCCCTGCCACTACCCTATTTTCATTTTAAGCTGAGTCCCTCTTACTGCACTGCTAATCCCATGAGATCTGAGGGATCTGAGGGCAGCTTTGCCTGATGGTGCCCAGCAGCAGGGGAGCTGTGGCTGTGCCCTGGGGCAGGGCAGACTCAGGGAGCCCTGATGGTGCCCAGCAGCAGGGGAGCTGTGGCTGTGCCCTGGGGCAGGGCAGACTCAGGGAGCCCTGATGGTGCCCAGCAGCAGGGGAGCTGTGGCTGTGCCCCAAGGCAGGGCAGACTCAGAGAGCCCTGATGGTGCCCAGCAGCAGGGGAGCTGTGGCTGTGCCCCAAGGCAGGGAGCACTCAGGGAGCCCCTGATGGTGCCCAGCAGCAGGGGAGCTGTGGCTGTGCCCCAAGGCAGGGAGCACTCAGGGAGCCCTGATGGTGCCCAGCAGCAGGGGAGCTGTGGCTGTGCCCCAAGGCAGGGCAGACTCAGGGAGCCCTGATGGTGCCCAGCAGCAGGGGAGCTGTGGCTGTGCCCCAAGGCAGGGAGCACTCAGGGAGCCCTGATGGTGCCCAGCAGCAGGGGAGCTGTGGCTGTGCCCCAAGGCAGGGAGCACTCAGGGAGCCCCTGATGGTGCCCAGCAGCAGGGGAGCTGTGGCTGTGCCCCAAGGCAGGGAGCACTCAGAGTGCACTCAGGGAGCCCCTCCCAGCCCTGACCACAGCCCCTTCCAACCCTCAGGCTGGTCCAAGACAACAGAAACAGGTAGGGAAAAAAACCCAAACCATAAATGGTCTCCTCTTACTGACCACACCCCAGCTTTGTGGCTCATGGTAAATGACACTACATAAAGCTTGTTTTTTTCCTCTAGCATCACAGTAAGAAATCACATTGTTCTCTCCCATCTTCTGTCAAATACTTGACATTTTTCAGTCTTTTCTGTGACAGGAGTGAGAGTAAAAATACTTTATATGCTACTGTGAATGCGAGCATATCCTAAGGTAGGAATAAGAAGTCTGTTCATAGAATATTATTTACTTGAAGTTTATTTGCAGAATTTATTATTTTAGAAAATAATAACTATTTCTCTTTCATCATGCATTTTATTTTATTGTTCCTAGAAATATAGCTGCAATACCCAGCAGTTTAACATCCACAGTTCTTTCTTGATTGACCTGGAACATTCTATTTAATTAAAAGCTCTGCATTAGAGGAAGATAATGTAAAAATTTACAAAATGGCAAAATGTGGATGCAGTTTTGTAAAATAAATCTGGCTGTACCTACTTGGTAATTGAAGATCAAATTTATTCTAGGATAGACTATCTGATGTAAAAAGATGACCTGAGAAGAAACCAAATTGTTAATACCAATTACCATTTCCTTTGGATAAATAAAGATGGCTTAACATTTAATTTAGTCATCCTAGGGAAAAGAAAGTGTCTTGATTTTCATACTGAGAGGTCTTTGGGAGATATGATGGTAACTAGAGATCTGTAAATACATTCAGCTGAAATAAGTAAGTTTTTATTAGGCCTCAGGCAGACCAAAATCTAGTTCTTAGGGCATTAACTATTCCCTGCTACTCATATGGCAGTGTCAGAGCGCTGAGAATTCTGATTTTGCCTAGAAGAGTTTCAATTCAACTGCTGCACAATTTGAAAATGACACATTAAAAGTAGTATCAAATTGTACAGTTTAACTGAAATCAGAGAACTGGGCTTGCATGAGACTGACACATTGTAGAACAGTTTCATAGTTGGTGCCACCAAAATTTGACAGTAGTGAGTTAGTTATTAGCAGTGATACTCCTATTTTTAGTAAGTGTTCCCAGTACTGTTTGTTTCCGTATTAGGCACTAATATACCTAATACATTTTTATGATGCCTCAACATTTTTGTCTAAAAATAATAAAAATGTACCAAATATATCAAATGTCTTTTCTTCTAGTAATAACTGGAACTGTAATCACAACAGTAACACGGGCTGGCAGTCTGCATGCAACAATATCCATCATTAATGTATATAAGGAGGGGAATTTAGCAATCCAACAAGCTGGCAAGAATATGAGTGCCAAAATTCTTGTTATGTGTAAGCAGTGTCCTCTCATCAGGAGAGGTAAGTACACAGTAATAACTGCTTTGTGTGTTTATAAAAGATAACAGTTATAAAAACTACTATTAGAAATATGGACACAAAAATCAGTAAAATTACCATTTTTTTTCTATAATCAGCAGTTAGTATTAAAATAAATTTAAAATAACTAGTAATCCAGAGGTTTATTGCATTTTTCTGTTTTTCTGGAAAAAGATTAGGCTCACGTGCATCACAGGAGTTTGCAAAACTTTTTTCTTTAAAAGCCTTGTGATGCAAGATAAAATCTGATTTTCATCTTTATCTCTCAGATGAAGCTGAGATAGATTAGGTGTTTACATGTATGTATTTTGGAGTTGGTTTTTATACACAGCTGTTTATAAGGGAAAGACAACAGCCTGCTAAACCTGGAAGAGCAGTATCTCACAGGAAATGGCAGAAAATCAAGTTCCACTCTTGTGGATCTCCTGAATGTATTTATAGCTTCACAGAAATACTCATAGCATTAAGCCCACTTTGTATCTGCAAAGAGCCAGTACTGCTAAAAGCTACCTTAAGTAATATACAGAGATCAACCAACATAAATTCCAGTTAATTGTGGTAAAGGTGTTAAAAGAAATAGCGAGAGCATTTTTTTATTGAAGTAACTAAGTAAAAAATAAATCTGTTTTTAGCTTTGCCTCATAAGTAAACAGGTAGAACACGAGAACATAAACAGAGTCATAGCAGGACACAGTCAAAGTAATTTAATAAGCATCAAAAAAACCCTGATATCATTCCAGATACTACCAGTGCTTAAGCATATTAACTCAAAGTGGGCAATAACAAAGTGAAAAATCATGATCAGAAATTAGCTTTTGCCTTTAGTTATCTGAAAACAGCACACTGGGAGACATAATAATGTCCTTGGTGAAACAAACTGTCTCCTTTTAGGCAGACTTCTGGCTCCAAACCACTTCTGTTTCTCATCCTAAATCTCAATGAATTATTTAAGAGCCATTACATAATATCCGAACTTTTCTGTTTATGTCCCTGTGCTACCATTCCTTCCAACCCAAGACCTTGCAAATCCCCAACCCTTCTAAGGCATAAAAATACACAGATCCAATTGAATTGTCCAAAGCCCGGTCTTAATACTTATTAAGTCCACCTTGCCTGAATGATTCTGTATGTACCTAGAGAATGTTTACATTTCTGAGGAGGGAAAGGGAATGAGAGGATTTAAGAGCATTATTGCTTAAGGGCAGTAACCTATAAGCTGAGCAAATGTGAAAATATTGAAAATTGAAACATATTCCACCCTGTGTGACAGTGGTTAGGTTATCCAGTGTTGATGGGCACTTCTACTGCCTCTCAGACTTGACAGTCTGTGTTTAAAGAGTATCCCCTATATGTTTAATTATGTAGTAGACACTTAGCTGTGCATCTGCTTGATTTTTATGTTACTAGTTTGTGGTGTAACAAGCATGGCAAAGATGGGTAAGGGAGTAAATGCTGCAGGTAGGAAGGAAGAAATGTTGGAAGGCATTGGTAACAAACACTGAAATGAACAGAAACCACAGGTCAAGAACTGTACTTACCACCAAATGATGTCCCAGATTTCTGTCTTGTAATCTCATTCTCTCCCTTCTAGGTTTAAACTACATCATCATGGGCCAGGTAGAAGAAGATGGCAGAGGCAAAGTCTATCCCAACAGCTTTGTCATGAGTTTTAAGACTAAGAACTCAAAGATCCTAAATGCCTTGAAAAACAAAACATGTCAAAATTGAACTCTGCAGCTGTGTTCTATCATCTGTCTTGAACAATCATTTTAACTTAGCCTAAGTCATGGAAATACAAGTGACTGCCAACAGTAGAACCATGCTGACCCTTCCTCCTCTCCTGTCCACATAAGGACAGCTGGCACAAAGTGAAATCCATTCCATGTACCAGATGAGAACAGACCCTCCTAAGGCTGAAAGCCGAAGATCTGCAGCACAGCCATCTGATCTCATAGAAAAATTCCAATTACTTGGAAGATGTTAATTTATAACTGTCCAATTTTTTAAGGAGTTTTGTACGTAAAATAAGAATTTTAAGTGCAATATTTATAGCAACTCAGTTCAACTTAGCTTTTTTCTCTAAAGTTGTTTTATTACATGGATTTCTGCATTATTATCAGTGCTTAATAAAATATTTTAAGATTAAATCATCCACCAACTAGTTATTAATTATTTATAAAGTGGGGCAGCTAAATATAGAAACTGTTTTTTGATCATTTACATGCTTTTGACGGTTTGAGCCTTGCACATCGTAACTGACACTACACTTCCTTGCTGATTAAGGGTCTGATTTTCCTTTCATGGAAGTCAGTGAATCATTGATCAGAACAGGAACTCTTCAAAGAATTAGACAGCTGTAAACCAGCACCACACTTTTCTCCACTGATGACCATCTGCTTAGTAAATGTCAGTGTTAAGTTCTGTAAGGTAATAAGGTAGAGGAAGGTAGGAATTAATTTAGTTGTGGTAAGGTGCATATAGAATCTAAGATCCCTTTAATTATTTGTTTTTCTTGTATATAAATACCAGAGCAGAGTTCTTTGGATGATCTGTGACCAGGAAACCAATGCAATAAAAGTCCCTACTGAAGTACCCATTGCTTATTCCAGCAGGGGAATGCAGATTGCCATTCCCTTCACTGATGGATTCTCACATGTAATGCCAAGAGGCACTGCCCCAGTGTGCAGCTCAGCAGCACAGCAGCCTCTCCTCCAAAGGCTTTTTGGCTAGCTGGGCTGGGGACAAAAGGATCAGAGGGGGGCACAGAAGTACAAAGAGGCTCCGCTGGCAGCTCACATCCAACAGCTCAGTGCTGCAGCCACACTTCACAGATTGCACTGCCCCACTGACCAAACCAGATAGCATTTCTCTCTGGAACCAACAGCAACATTTGGTTGCAAAGCAGATGTAGTTTTGTAATTTTAAAACTTATAAATCAGATTTTTAATTTTCCAGCATTAATTCCTATGCAGACTAAGGGATTTTATGCACAGTGCTCTCTGCATTTCTTGGCAGCAGCCTGGGGAAAAGCAATGTGGAAATCATGCTCTGAGCTGTCTTGAACTACAACAATCTATTTTTATTTATGATGACATGGCCATCTGTCACGCAGCTTTTTTCAGTGAGGCAAGAAAGGACTGGCAGCTTACTCATCATCTGCCAAATGGAAGGTAGGGAGAGCTCCTGCCTGCTCTTCTCAGCGCTCCCTTTACACCAGTTCCTTTCCCCAGTCATTGCACTGGTAGCAGTAGGCCTGAAACAGGGAACAGAGGAACATGGAGCAGCGCCAGTTTTCTCAAGTAAGAGTTGGTTGTACAACACAGGTAACAATTGTTGCAAGTTTTAAACCCAGTTTGTAGCAACTGTAAACTTAAAACATTTTAAATCCAACTTGCAACCAAATAGAATCAAAATGATCTAATCACAATTTCTGAAATGATTTCTACAGAAATAACAAGACCATAGTTCACCAAGAGAGTAAAGTAAGCTTTCAATCATCATTGATTTTGACCTTCCTGCTCCAAATGCATGCATGAAAATTTTCATCTCCATTTTTCATTTATCAAGGTAAAGCTAGCTCTAAGACAAAACCAACATTAATATGAAAGGGAAGAAAAAGCCTTTTCCAGTTATCTAAAAAACTTAGTCCTTTCAAGACTTGCAGCAACATTTGTACAAGGAAACTCTGAATCCTATAGCCAAGTTAACTCCAGTTTCCCCAATTTTTTTTTCACAGGTAAAATTTTGTTTCTGTGCCTGTCTAGAAGTATTCTGTCAGTGAGCATAAGGGAGACCTTGGAACAGCCTGTACTAAACTGTCAAATGAGAAAGCAATAGCATATTTAACACAGGTGAACTAGAAACATATAAATTATGAGAAAAAATACAGTACAGAGCACTTGGTACCGATTAGTAGCCACAAAGCTTGGAAGAGCACAGCACTTTTCAAATAAAACAGAGATGTATAACATGATATAACTGAGGTATGGCAGAGAACAATCTTTCTGTCTCTCTCATTCTGCAGGTTTGTATTTCAGTGACAAGTAAAAACTCCTGAATTCCCAATCCAAAACCCCTGAGAGCCCTGAAGTGCCCTAGTTCTTCCTAAGGCCATCTACACTGTAGTAGAACATAGCACCAAAGACACCGACCAAGCCAGCTCTGATGGACTCTGCTCAATGTATGAAAAGCACTCAGAAATAGCTCCATTAGCTCCTTCATTCACTGTCAATACCCCCAGTTCCCAGCACTAACCATCCCAGTGCCAAACACCTGCTGGTGCATCTAGGGTCCAACCAGCTGGTCTGGAACCAGCATCACTTCATGGTGCTGCATGAAGCCATTTCACTGAACCAAACAGGATGGGCCCAGAAGGAAAAAGGCAGTAACACACTGACACCAGCTACCTTCCTTAAACTTACTACCTCAACATGACCAAAAAAATACTTTCAGTGTGGTAACTGATGTAATGTGTTTGCAATATGACAAATACTAATACAACCGCATTTTTCAAAGAGCTTTTATTTGCTTCCTTTCTTGAATATACATAACATACACAGCACATAGTTTTTATGTTGGTGCATTATTCAAACATGAGATCTCTTCAAATACAAAACTCAGAGATCCTCTTTGCTTTGAACCAGGAGGTTAACTTCCTATTCCCATTAAAAGCCAACACAGATCAGAATCCCTCTATACTCTAACACTTCTGAAAGTGGAGTATTAAAACCTAGCTCAGAAATACATAATTTCATAGTATGGAAAATATATTACCTTTACAAGAAAGAGTTTTATAAGAATTCCTTCAAAAAAGTAAACATTCATGTAAGCCCCCACTCTGTCAATCTCCCAAAATCAACTGCAGTCAAAGACCAAAATGGCTACCTGAGCCTTCTGGACACACAACCATTTCAGAGGAGCACCATAACAGCAAAACTGTCCATCAATCCTTAGCTGTCATAAATATACTTACTTTGTAATTAAAAATACAGGAATCTCACATTTCTCAGTTACAATTTGTCAGCTTGAATTATATATAAGCATATAAAGCCATATAGGACCCTCTAGCACAGAAAATCCACAAAGCCCTTACTGTCCATTGTAAGCAAAGTCAGATAAACTATTTTCAGAAAACACATTTTACCTGACAAAAAAAAAAAAAGTCTAGCTTGGCAACAATCCTGGTAAAAAAATAGGAAAAAAGCAAACCAGATTTAAAAGTAGGATATGTGTCAAGCAGACCCTTCTAAAGTACATCTCTCCAATGGCAAGACTCAATGACCTCACAGAAAGAAGAGTAGAATAGTGTACAGGAATTGTTCAGCACTGCGAACAATAGCAGTCATGTGCTTCACCTCATTCTCATGAAATTACAGGTTTTAATAATTGACATAATTTATCTAGATTTTAAAAACCCAAGATACTAAACATTAAATGTTCACAGATTAATTTTTAAATTCTGTTCCCAATGCTAACATGTATATTAAAATATACTATTGAGGCACTGCTGAAAAATCCAAGCAGGGTGTGATTGTCTTACACATAACCACAAACATTCAAGAAATGATTGGTCAATTTTGTGTTCAAAATGTCAATGTTCCCACAGAAGTGAAAAGTCTTGATGATTTGCTTTGCTGTATTCTAGAAATGTTAGTTTACAGTCAGTGTTATCATACAAAACTAGAACTGCCTCTTTCAGAGCCATACAGTCTTCACATGCACTGTAACCTACAGTCATACATCATTTCCAGCTGTGCTGGAAATTTTCTATTATTCTTTATCTGACTTTTCTATTAAAAATAAACAGGCTGGATTTTCATTTTAAAAAGCCTATCTTCTCCCACAACTTGAAAAACAATATCAAAAAAAGAACAAACGGCAAAAATAGAAGAAAGAAACACATTGTGCTAGTTCTGAAGCTCTAACACCTGACAGTCACAATCAGTCTGAGGAACATTTAAAAAACTCCTATATACAAATTTTATATACATACCAAGATTAAGAGGTTAAGAAAATTAGTGTATTTGTTTTTGCATTCACTTTGACCACTTGGGCACCGAGCTGCAACTCACACAAATGCATTTTCAAATGTATTTTTGTGCAATGATCTTACCTATATGATCTGGCAACAGAATTAGGTCAACACTTTCACCTATGTGTCTTTAAAAGCACACACCTTTTGTTTAAAGGTTAGGTCTTAGTTTCTTGGATAAAACATAGCATATTTGGAAGTTCGGAAGCCGAGCAGGTCTCTCATTTCGTTGCGGAACTTTGACAAGTCCTGCCGCAGTTCATTGAGGTTCTCCACAGTGGCCTGATCCGTACTCTGCATCTTCTGTCTCATGGAAGTCAAGTAACGGTGCACTAAGCAGCACATCACCTTTTGGTAATTCTCATCTCTCTTCTGCTTCAGATTTCTCCATTCCTTTAAACAAACACAGCATATTTACTATGGAAGGGATTTTTGAGCCCTAAAGCTTGTATATCCTACAGAGCACAGTAGGATATACAATCCTACAGAGAAGAAATGTGAGCAAAATAACAAAGCTATTTTTTAAATACATCCTGATGTACACAAATATACAACACATATAGATTGTCCACAAAATTCACATTATATTATAATCTTCTGTACCAGCAAACCTGAAAATTTTTATCTACCTGGCTTGGTTAATTTTTCTGTGAGCAATCAAGACTTCCATAACCCTGAATATCTCTCAGTGCAAATTCCATAAAGTGCTTGAATTTGTTTATTTAGCGCTATTTTCATCAGCAAGAAGATGCAAAATTAGTATGCAAAATTGCAGGGTGCAAAAATGTTTATAAAATAAACAAACAAAAAATCCCTTGCCCAACAATGAGAGGCTTCAGTGATCTTTACTGGCTATTTATTCTGACACTTCTGTAATATGTTTAAAACCAATTACATTCTCCAAAGAATATTCTAACCTCACCGTTTTTGAGATTAGCACATACTTCCTTGAGGTTTCTGTGTGTTTTCATTCAATCAAAGCATTTTTTTTCAGACTATTTCTGGGGGAATTGGGAGTTGGAGGGAAGTGGGTTGAAATTTCCAAACCAGAAAGTTAATAAAACCTTACTTAAGTAGAAATAAGTAACACATATTTATCTTGAATGCAACACCCATAATTCTGCAGTTCCTATTTCTCTTTGTAGCATTCACCTTCTGACAGGCAGCTTCATGCAGCAATCTGTGTTTTCATTTCAGTAAGCAGCACTTTTCCTGCTGCCGAGCTCAGAGCTTGCCCAACCATTCCTCACCTTGAGGCTGTTCTGACGTTTCACTTTGCCACTTGATGTATGAGAGCAGATCCATTTACTGAGACTGTTGAAAAGGTAACAAATGGTCTTGGGAGAGGGAATAACGTTAAAAGGTGGGGGGAGCGTGCATTTATCATCAAAGTAGCTAAGCCAAAGCTTGGCACGAGCAAACTTCCACTCCTTATCTTCATGATTCTAAAACATCAGAAAAATTAACAGAGAAAAGAAACACAAATATTAATAGGTTATTTTCTAAGTTTAGTTTGCTCATACCTGAAAAACTGACCATTATTTAATTTTGGTTATATAGCATTTTAATGGATAGAACATAGGTTTGCTTGAATATTCTAACATTAAATACTTAAAACAAGTATATCTTTCTTCAATTCCTAGTATAACAATCTGAAAGTATAGATCAATACCCAGATCAAATGCTAAAGCACCACACATATCAAAATCAGCATTTGAACAGCCATTGTATCAAGAAAGTCTTCAATTACCAGGGGGCCAAAGCCCTATATATATTCAACATGGAAATTACAATTTTTTTTTTTAATCAAAGCAAATAAAAGGTTCTTATTTGAAGGAAAAATATGAGTTCACAGACAGAGCTCATCCATGAGGTCTACAGACCAGGAGTTTACACACCATCAGAAGACATTTTGTGTAAAATCCAAAGATACAGGTAATTGGTAATTAATCAGACACCACTTACTGCTATCAGCTGAAAACTTTTGTGAAGCATTGCCACAAGGAGTTTTGTTAATACTATCACAACCACCACGTTGTAGGTCCCAACAATAACAGCACCCACAAAAGACTGTAATTCTTCACCGTAGCTGAAACGTGTCACAAAGATTGCGACGTGTGCCAGGGAGAATATGTACCAGAAGAGAGCAAAACATGTACCAATAAACCTACAGAAACAAGGGAAAATCTGGTTAGGGAAACGCCAGAAGTGTAAACGTCAGTTTAAGATCAGTGAAAAAATCCAGTTCTGTTTAATTACTTGGGATTTAAGGCTAAAACAATACAGTTATTTTAAGATCTCAAACTCACGAATGGAACGTGTCGTTGCTCTGCTGTTCACAGAAAATGCCCGCACAGTCCTTCTCTTCATTTACAGTAAATCCCTTATCATAAAGTTGGGTCAATCCAATTGTGAATGAGAACAAGACAAGAAGAAACATGCCCAGAAATTTTCCAAAATCTTGTAGCATCTGCCCCATTGAAATCTGTGAAATAGATTTATTTCTAATTTTAGTAAAACATGTAGTTATTTTTTATTTGTATTGTCTCCTTCAGCCTTTGAGCAACAAAAAAGATCTACTTACATTTTAAATATTTAAGTTAAATTTTGATATGCTAAACAGATCTTAAGGTCAGGAGACAACCTTGTATTGTTTTTCAGAGAAAAATTCTAGATATTAAAAATAATATATAAGTAATTTTAACATCGCCTGGAAAATTAATGTCCTCCAAGTAACCATAAGCAATAGCATGTACACCTTGTTACTTATTTGCAATACCAATGGTAATAAGAAACTCACAGGTCAACAGACAAAAGCAGTAAATGAAATGAATTTTACCATAAATGCCATCATAGAAATATAAGAAAACACTTAGAAGAACACTGAATTAATCAAAACATTTGGAATAATTTATCACTAATTTAAAAAAAAGCAGTATGCAAAAGCCCATCTGCAGAATACAAAATTAGCTCACTGTACATTTTATGTATGATTTTAAATAAACATGTGTGTAGACACACAGAAATTGAAGGATAAAGCATACAAGGTATGACAGTAAATTCAGATCATTAGTTTCCAACTCAAAATATCCTATACAGAACTTTGCAACATTAGAAATACAGCACCTTTAAAAAAACTGAATCATATGCTTGTGATTTTTTCCAACACAGGAAAGACCTTGATTTGCTTTTGACGTA
The DNA here is from genome assembly GCF_027887145.1 of Ammospiza caudacuta. Lineage (NCBI taxonomy): Eukaryota > Metazoa > Chordata > Aves > Passeriformes > Passerellidae > Ammospiza > Ammospiza caudacuta. The sequence continues at coordinate 13,430,248 of NC_080603.1, read as the reverse complement.
AACCCTAATTTTTACACAGACACAGCATAAACTACTTATATAATTTAATTAGTCTTCTTATAAACTTCTTCAGAACAATGTACCATTATAAAGAATGCAAATATATGAAATGTGGGATTGGGTGGATCTAATCTATATAAATCAGTGTGTGGAAAGCCCAGACCTATATGAATCAAAATCTGTACCAACTCACAGTCCAGAACTGTAACACAATTGCCAGATTTTGCAAGTACAGCTTCACTGGGAGATGAATTCCTGCTCCCTCCTTTGCTGCTGGAACCTCACCAAGTACCTCGTGCAGCACAGCACATTCAGAGTCTGTACAGTTTGTAATGGCCATGGAGACTCTGCAGCTGTGGGCAGAGCTCTGCACCAGTTCTGTGCATGTTTGCTCAGAGGATCACTGTACCCCCATCAAACTGTTTCATCACATCTGACCCTTCAATGGAAAAACCCAACCCAAATCCCAACAACAAAACATTTTCCCTTTAACACATGGTTCCTGTCAAGAGAGAGACAAAGTAGATGAAATAGGAATGCACAAAAAGTGCAAAATGCCCAAAACTATTTTGTTTGGAAGAGAGTGTAACAACCCATCCCAAATGCCAGTTGCTTTCTTCATAGTTTGATGCTTTCCCTCTCTAAGTATTTACAACTTCTAAGCACTTGAAATCTAATTATCTCATCTAGGGAAGTACTATTCTACCTTCTGTTAATAATAAAATCCACCCCACACTGCCAATTTACAAATCTGGATTATTACAGGTTTTATTAGCCTATGAGTCAAGTAACTGAAGGCTTAAATTAACTCTAAGAACCAAGAGAACACAGTAGCTGCCTTCCCTTGCCCCCCACTGTTGGGTTTGCATCCCATATTTGATTACCACCATCTGAACTTTGTGACCTACTTTCAGAAAATACTGTAAGAGTTGTTGCACCAGCCCTACTGGCCAGCAGTAATAACGTAAGCTCCTGTGTGCCTCTGAATGGGGTGACTGTTGACTGTTTTTATTTACTTGGAAAATTTCACAACACAGCCTCCTAATAAAAAACTTGTGAAAGATCTAGTACATAAATAAACTTGCACATTAAACAGTGAATCTCTTTAAAATGTGGAAAGACTTCAGTGTTTAATCAATTTGTACAACCCTAACGCTTAATGCAACATCAAGACTTCAGTACTTTTTTCAAAGTGTGCAAGTACATTTCCATTTAAAATGTGTAACAGAAAATTAGATAATTAAAATGTGGGAGGTTTTACTGTCATCATTAGTGGAAGGCTCCAACAAATACCAAGTAAGAAGAAACCTGTTCTCCCTTCTTATAACTGCCAATAAATAGGTGAGTATTTCAATACTCTAGACAGATTTATATTTTTCAAACAAAAGCAATTTGCATAACTTGAGGTGCAACTTTAATGAGATGACAGACATAAACAGAAAGGCTTCTGATTACTCTTCCTTGCTATACACTCATTCATCTATTGCTTTAGAAACAAGAAGCTAAGGCAATTATTTTCATAAAACTGCAGGAAGAACCTAATCCTTATACCCTCCAAACTGTGGAAACTTAGCTGGCATGTTATGCTTAGAACAGATGAAAACAAAAAGACAGTATATGTACAGCTATCATGGAAAAACACCCTAACAGAACTACACAAAGTCTTTCACTCTTTTTCTTACCTTTCCCCATCTGAATCAATGTTTTACACAAGAAATTAATTTAAAAAACAACAAACTTCAATGCAGTATCACTTCTTTCTACTTTTCACTTTCTTACTTTAACCTTTTTTCCTATTTTAAATAAGACTCTTATTAGCAAATGATGTTTAATATTTTTTTCAAACAGTAATGATATTCACCTGGAGTGGTCCCAGAATGGAGCTGGTTGTGTACATGAAGAAGAGACGCAGGTAACTGAGAACATTGGCAAAGGCAAAAAGCCCTTCTGCCACTAGAGTAGGATGGAATGCATCCCAGTCCTTCCTTTCAGCATAATCATGAAACTGCAACATAAAAAAGGACAAGTTGAGATCACTAACATTATAAATACAGAAATGTACCCATACACCTCTCCCTACTTCTACTTCCAAAACAGGCAACAGCATAAAATAAATTAACATATGTCACTCATAGGTGTCATACCTGTTTCAAAGGCATTTCAAAAGCCATTCCAGAGGGAGCCAGAATTTAGAGAATTTAAATTGAACACCTAACTCTGTCACTCACTTGTTCAAACCATTTATTCTCTGTTCTGCCTTCACTTCTACTCTGTTTTGCACGGTCTATTGAAACGGGGACTTGGGAACTTTATTATATAAACATGTGCATTGCCTTGTGTAACAGGCTTCAGTAAAAAACAATATCGAGATGCTACAAAGAAAACCAAGGTACACATGCAATTGCAATGTGGTGACAGCTGATCTTAAACAGTTTTGGAAAGACTTAGAACTTTCACAGATTTTATGAACAGCTACAGAGAATGGGAGTCACAAGTAAACTGCTGTTTGATGTATTACCCACTAAGTACTACTATTCAACTTATTCAGAGAATATCCACAGATTCCTAACTTTTGGTTTGGCTGAGAACATTCAGCATTTATATTACCAGCTTCTGTTGTCTCAAAATGGACATTCAAAAATCAAGGAACTCTGAGCTGCTTTACAGTAACACCCAAAAGTCTGCAGCACAAAGATGGCAAGAAATAGGGATAGTATTTTCCCGCACACTGCAACTGCACGTGTACAAATCCTTCTGCTACACAGATTCTTCCTTTATTTCTTACAGCTTTAGGGCCTATAACGGACCTAAGATGCAAATTAAACATTTTTACTTGGTTTGCCATATGATTAGTAAACTATAAAAATAAATTTGGACATATAAAAGGGGAAAAACCCCCATTATATGCCTATTGTATAGGACAGGAGTCCTGCATGTTCAAAAAGGTTACAATTTAAATTGGCAACAATGGGTCTTATCTCAGCAAAGGAACTACTACTAGAGACATGCTGGTTGCAAAGCAAATGGCTGGGAAAGCAGCCCAATGTGGCATTCTCCCTCTATTTTTTTCCAAGAAATGGAGCCTTCCTTTCCAAACTATTACCAGCCTCTGAATGAATGCTAGGATAGAAAAATGAGCCAAACACCAAGTTGGAAAGAAATGAACCAGTTTATTTTCCTTCAAAATGCCAGACAGCTGTCAACTTGTAGTTTTTAAGACACAATAATGGTGCTACTGCACTGGCTTGGATTTTGCTGTAATATTCACATTCAACTGGTCTGGCAGTTTGCCATGTGCTGTGTGGTTAACAATACATGCAACAGAATGGCAATGATCATTTTCACAACTCGTATTTTCCATCAAATCCAGATGGCTTTTCATAGAGACAAGACAAGGCTCCTCTGTGGTCTCAGGACTCTTATCCCTACTACCAAAGAAAACCCCAACCAAAAAAGCCCCACCAAGTAAAAACCAATTAAAATCCACCACTTACGACACTTGAGCATATGTAATCAAAAGCTAAATAAAACTTTCTATAACAAAAATGCACCAGGCAATCCAAACATAGAGACTATTATTAGCTTTCTGCATAGTACTAAATGGAGTCAGGCAAGCTCAAATGCCCAATCTGATAAGATGCATTTCCCTAAACAAAAATCAAGCCATTTGGAAGACCAGGCAGCTCCTACAGGAAGACAGTAGCTCTGTTTGGGGTCTCCAAGTACTTGGACATGTCCTGATGTGTTTTTAACTCCCATTTGCCTGATCAATGGCGCTATGAAGACCAAGGTGCAACAAGACCCAAGGTCTTGTCACCTCCTTGTGACCCTTGCCTTGCCACCCTCCATGGCCTGTCCCACACAGAGCATTTCAGCCCAAACCCACACTGCACCCCATCCCAGGCTGTTACTGATGTTGTAACTGCACCACAAGTCCCTGCTTCTAGCACACCATGTGGAACACATCTGCAGGTGTTTTGCAGCAATGTATAAAACCACACCTGCTCAGTCAGCCCCAGAGCAGCTTTGGTCTATGGAGATTGGTGCTCACCTTGTTATGGGCAACGACTTTGAGGGCAAAAGTTGCCAAATAAAGGGAATTCATGACAAAACTAAGCTGATTGCGGGACTCTTCTAAAAAATCTTCTAAACCATCATACCAGAGCCTCTTAACATCTGACCACACCATTCCTGCAGGGAAAAAGGGAAAAAATAAAGCCCAGGCAAGTGAAACCATTGCACTGAACAGGTATTACTTTACATATAACCACTATGTATTTTACACTGAATTTGTTACAGAATCAGTAAAAACAGAAGAAGATATTTACACACAAAACAACTGGAGTTCTGTTGCTCTATCTTCCCATGGAACATATCTGTATTCATGATTTTGAAAGTTCACCCAGAACAACACAAAACTTGTTACAAGCCCAAAGTGTAACAAATTCTGCTGTGGCCATTCTGACAGTGATTTTTAGGGAGTATTTTAATGGGACTGTGGAATACAATAATGTAAGACAACCTTTGTTACTTGATTCTTTTAATTCCAGTTGATTTTGCAGAATACTTTCTAAATATGTTTTTTATCAACTTAGACTATTTACAAGGAATCAATATAATGTCATTACAAAATAAGCATTTAAGCTATAAATGCAATTACTATTAAAAAACTTGAGATTCAATGATGTGAAAAATAACTCCATTTTAATGACCATGTTTGCTTAGATATAATTTTTAAATCCTACTTGAAATCCACATTACAGTATTACATGCAGAAAAAATAAATTTCTATAGCCTTTAATTAAAATTACCAAGACCACCTAATGACACACTTTGCCAGCAGACTTGATGGAACAAAAGAATTTATAAAATTATAATATTTAATTTCAAAGCAATGGAGGAATCTGACTTGTACTCAAAATATGAAGTTTTCAAGTTTCTTTTAAGACCTGCCTGTGTTTGTGTGTGGGATACTATATACTTCCAAAATCTGCAAGAACTGCTCCACAGTTTTAATACAGCTCAATTGTGAAAGGGATCATTACTACACAAAAATCCTCTCACCCTAAAATATCAAATAAATCACACTCAGAATTACTTAAATAAAAACTGTTATTTTTTTACCATATCACTGTTTTTTACAAGCCCAATTAAACAAATGATACATATCTAATTCCCTTTCATTAAGAAAGATAAATTTTAATGTCAAAACAATTGCATGCCAGACAATCAAAAACAAGGTAAAAATTATGAACTTTCAACTAAAAGTTCTTGAGAACTCAGCAAAAATGATACCTGTGCTCCCTCTGCTGCATCAACCAGAAGTGACATGCAGCCTTTCTGCTACAGTTATGATAATGGGTGACAATGACATAGAAAACTGTAACATGGGAAAATAATACTTGTTTTTGTGTTTTGAAACAAGCATGAGGTAACTGCACACCTCCAATCTGTCTTTAAAGATGGAGCATGCATACATAAACACACATAACATATACTTCTTTCTTTAAACCACATGCCAACTGCGCAGCAAGCCCAAATTTTAACTACTTTCCAACCCAGCATTACAGAACTGATCATGAAAGACTGCATTATTACTTATTGCTGATTCACCACTAAAATGGCATTTTAAAATATATTTATCATATGTTTTTTATATATTTAGCAACTGTCATCCAATCCACTCAAATCATACCTACCAATAAGCCATATTATCAGAAGATAGTCTATTCTCTCAAGGGCTGGTCCCATTGTATTCTTCTTGTTCTCATTGTAGACAAGGGAGTACAAATTAAGTAATAACAGAAATGTGAAATATGAAGCTCCATGAATAATAAACTTCATAAAAGGAGTGTGAATTATTCGACCTACTCGAGATTTAGGAGCTAACAAGTAACAGAGGGACAGGACTGGCCAGAAAATGCCAACCATCAGAACAGTCAGGATCTTCTTGCAGGTGTGCTTGCGCCGATAGCCGGCCATCTGCCCAAACCACACCGTGTTCAGAAACTGCTGGCAGTTGGACTGGGCAACAAACTGGGGGGAAGGAGGGGGAGAAACAAACAAGGAATCACTCTCAGATTTCTTCACACGCATTACTAAGTTGCATCATTAAAATTAATTTTCTAACTATATGTATACCATACAAAAAAGTCATTATTTTCCAAGCCCTGTAATAAAAGCAAGCTATGCTCAAACCCAGAGGATCACCAAAATACTTCAGTGTGCTTGATGAATGCAGGCCAGAAATGTGTAATACTGGTTGTAGGGCACTCCAGAATTACAGCTTATGACTTTCAAAAGGTGTGCATTTCAAACAGTTTAAGCCTAGACATGTAGAACAGACAGAATTATGTAATTCCTTTTGCAAATGCTAACTAAAAATGAATTTTGCTTGAAAAGGAAACTTCCACTCTGTCCTTGATCCTTCTACTAGAATCCCACAAATATTCACATTCCAGCACAGATAATTAGAATTATAATTTATGAAGGGACAAAAATTACAATAACCTACTGCATGGAGGAAGTTGCACATTGATGGCATAAAAAGTGCTGCTGTTCTGGAACAGAGGGGCTATTCAGTTATACTAGCACAGGTCCAATCTAATTACTGAACAGCACAGGCAAGGCCTGAGACAAAGCTGAACAGTCAATGACCAGTGAGAAGATGATAAATCATGTTTGGCACCTAAGGATCCATGCCTCTCTAGGCAAGGATTTAATGAGGAACTGAATAAATAATTACCACTGCCCGAGCTGTTCATAAAAAAGCAGTGGCCTATACTTCAACACAGAAGTATACATTCACCTCCACAGCAAACACTGAAGAATCCGTCAGTATCTAGCAGCATCCTAGTTTCACATACTGATACCTGTGTATTACCATCTCTTCTATAACTCCTGCATGTTTATTTCCACTTCTGTGCCCACAGGCAGAACAACAAAGTATTTAATTAGTCTATCGAGTTACTGCAAAGACAAACCTCTTTCTGATTATACTTGATTGCAAGTTTTAAGCGACTTAAGTTCATCCTCTCCTCCAACAATCCTCGCTTGTCTACATGCTCATCGCTGGAGGTGTGATTCAGAATCACTTCCAGCTCCCGGGAATTCCGTGCTTGTGCAAGTAAATCTTTAGCAAAGGTTTTGCACTGCTGAGCGAGCTCCTCATAATCATTTCTGAAACACACAGAAGCAGTATGGACTTTACACTGGGCCTGGATTTCCCATTCAATCACAAACTAGCCACTTTTGGGATTGAGACAAATTAAAAGAAACCACTCCAGAAGTCCTATCTCAAGGTCCAAGCATTCCTAAGACAACTCTGAGTAGTTTTCACCATGTAATATACAGACATTTCCATTTCTGTTTAGCTTGCAAGATCACTAAAGAAAATCTGGCACACACACTTACAGCACATAAATTCTATGTCATGAGGTCCATACACAGAGTTGAAGATTAGAGTTATTTCCAGGACATGAGAGTGCATTTGTCACAAAATATGGCACTGGTAATTAATCACTTGGACTTTCCAATTGGACAGGAAATTCTTTGGGGTTTTGCTTTATTCCTGTCATCTGAAAACTAAAATCTATTCACTAAATATTATGTATTAATGTACTAAACACATGAAAAGAAACCACATGATTGCCTTGTCTCACCTTGCACACAGTCCATTTTAATGCCACGCTGTATCACAAAAATGCAACAATTGAACTCTTATTAAGAAAGATAGGCAGCTAAAATGCAGAAAATTCACATTTATAGAAAATTCACGTATTTAGGAAAGTAGAACTTTACCTTATATAAACACTTGCTTTCACATTCTTGGAAAGCTTTTGTGCTGGTATGTTACAAAATGGTAAAAATCTGCATTGTTTAAACATGAAATTTCACTGAGCATTTGTTCATCATATAGAGCATTTTCAGCATGAAGTCTTCTACACACATATGTATGTTTTAAATATATACACATATGTGCTCTTCAAAGTCTTATAATGAGCAAAGTTAAGAAACAATACCCAAAACAACTCCCAACAGGAGTCAGGTCAGTATAAATAAGGTATTGCATACTTCTACCCTAATACAGAAAAAAAGTGCAGAGTACTAATGAGATATTGGTATGATTAATAGGTGTATAATTTCCAACTAAGTCAGCATTTAGCATAATTTCTGTTTATTTTTGCAGAGTAGAGCTGAAATTTGAGCTGTTGGTGCAACTAGACACATTAAAGTGTCTATACCTAAAAGGATTTAAAGTAATTAAACTGTCGAAATGACTACTAAGGAGGCATAAATTATATCATGTAACTTATTATGTCTAATTATCAGCTAAAACACTCCACTTACACAAAACGAAGAATAAACTTTTTCTAATGCAAACATATTTCTACACCTGTAATTACATAAAAATATTACAATTGATTTGTGTTACCTGAACTCAACCTCAACAAGGCTTAATTCTTTCAAGTCTGCACTAAGTTCAAAAGCTCTTAGGATTGGATCCTCCTCTGTCAACATTATTAAGGCAGGACTGGCCAAACACCGATAAATGTCAAGACGAAACCTGGACAAAAGAACAGCAAACAAAACAAAGATGTTTTATTTCATTAGCACCTTCAAACCAGAACCTGTTCCAAAGGTTTGCCTAAAATGGCCAGATGAAAGACAAAACAATGTTTTTTTAAAATCAGACACTACAAGCATTAACTGCATTATGTCCTGAAAGATACATGACATATTTAGAACCCTTAAGTATCCAAAATCGGCCAATCTGGTTCCCTCTTCTTTTCCTCACTACTTCCACTGTTATCAGTACATCAGCAGAAGTTCTAGATTAAATTAAGAGCTGCTACTTCAAATATTTCTATTATTTGTCTGCTTTGGATACCCTGACATCTTTTCTCATACTGAAGTTAATGATATAGGGAATAGGATGGATACCAGAACGTGCCTGTTGTAGTTCAACGCCAAAAACTCAAATAACTTTTGAGAAGAATTTTATTTGCATGGTCCCTATGTCCCCAAGTCAAAGGTAGCTAGAATGTTTGAGGCACACCTGCTAGAAAGCAAAGGCACACAGTGACTATGCACAGTGACTAAAAGTATAAAACCAAAATGGAAAAAAGCCACTGCCTCCCACCAGCCTTTTCAGGCACAACTCATGCCCAAGAACTACCACCTCTCACAACAAGAGCTACAATATATTAAAGGAATCCACTCAAACTTCACCTTAAAAAGAAATAGGAAACATAGTGAATGTGACCCAGGCAATGCCAGAGAATGAAGAACCTTTTTTATGGCTCATAACTGCTAAGTGTTACCTGGAATGTCGCAGACTATCTTTTTTGTTCTTGGCAGTGCACAGGGTGCACTCACAGCCCACAGCATGAGGTTTGGGTAATGATATGTCTTGCTTCAACAGCATAGTGAGAATTTCATAGTTGTTACGATGAGCAGCTAAAATTACTGGTGCCACATCCATGGTTGTTGAGTACTCTGGGTTCTGAATGCGTTCCATTAATTTCTGGAAAAAAATATAGGAAGCATCTACATTTATTACCTACAGTTCTACCACATGTAAGGGGGTTTTTGACTGTACAATCAAGAATTTCTTTAAAACACTTGCCAGTGTTTCATAACAGGAACAGAAAGAAAAATACGTAACAACATTCAAACACTTGTCAGATAAATACTAAAAAAGAAGAACAGACCCAGATACTTTTCTGCTTTATTTACATAGAAATACTGCCTAGTTTTCCAATAGACATGGGATATCAGAAATTGTTATTTTGCTCTAGTTTGTGAAAAAAAAAAGACTGTATTTAATACTGAAGTGCAAAAAAAATATCCTGAATGTCCCATACTCTGTTACTCAACACCTTATTCCTTCCCTGCCTCCACCTCCAATTTGTGTTTTTAGGAGTTTTTGGTACTGAAGCATTGACAAGGCAAGCTTCAATTGCTTAATTTCAAGGTGAAGGTCTGATGTTTATAGATTTGCTCTGAAAATCTGTGAAGTTTCAATACATGAATAAACACTTTATAAGTCAAGGCTGCTAACTACCTTGCAAACAGACTACTAGAAAAGATTTATAACCATCAGGTTTTTTCTCCTCTGAACTAGTCATGTGTTTGGCAGGTATAAAGCCACTGGACTCCTTAGGTGAAAAAGCAAAATCATGTATGTCATCTTTCAAGACAAAAAGAGGTTACAAAAAGAATCCCTGGCGTCTAGACTCTATCATCTTCTTACAGATGCAGAATTTAAGAACATTGTTTTACACACTATAGGTACTCAAAAAAGCAATAGCCTTCACAGCCCCAACCAAAAACCGAGGAGTAGCAACACTTAACCACAATGGTTGGCCTGGAGGATCGTTTAGGTCGGTGATTAAGCAGAATGTCAACAGCTCCCACCACTTCGGAGTCAATAGCCACCAAAAGTGCATCCGAGGACTACAAAGAAAACAAATCATATGTGAAAATGATATGCAGTAACTTCAACAGCACAAAGAGACAAACTCAAGCCAAACTGCATTTTTAAAATTTTATTTCCAAGTACTAAAATGATGTTCTGTACTATCACCAGGTATATGATCAGGATACAAATTCAGGTTGCCATTGCAGGAGTTCACACAGCATTAGTGACAATTTGCATCACTGCACCAACAGAAGAGGAATCAATTGAATAAATTACTTTCCAGCAAAGATGATGCAAAAGACTTAAAAAAATAAGTTTAAAGACCCAATTTACCAGGTCTATTAGATTAAAAGCAAGTGTAAACATAACACAGCTCAGGCCTACGGGATGCTTCAGCCTTGCATCTGTAATTCTGGGGTACAGCTAGAAAAATAAGCTTTTTCCATCTTGTCTGGTAACCAACCACTTCTGCACCTTCTATTACACTGAGATAAGCAGCTTTTCATTTTCCCTACAAATAATATTATTCTTCTTGATTCATTTCCAAAAATTTGGAATTTTACTTAAAAAAATAAAAGAATAAAAGACACAGCTTTTATTACTGCCACTAATTCAGGTGCAGAAAAGATTGTGGTTTTATTCATGCCCAATATCAAACAATGTAACAAAAGATGCTACTTTTCCCTGTCTTACATATTTGATCCATCACAGCTTCACCTCTCCCACCAGTAGCAGAGATGCTACATACATCTAAGGAAGTCTTGTTGGTAGGAAACTGCCCTGCCATCAAGCACAGATCAAGTCTAACAAGTAAGCACCAGAGAAATGCATGTTTGCCTTAACTTAAAATCAACTAACATAATGTGAATTTTTCTGTGTTACCATTTATAAAGTTAATATACTCTAGCCAAAAGGATTTTTGCATTTTACACTTTTTTAATATAAGGCACTCAAACCATGTTCTTTTTTTCTTGAGGATAATACATGCATTGTATCAGCAGCAGGAGTAACATTTAAAATAAAACTCAAACTTGTTAACATCATAGCAAATGTTACTTATACATTTGCCATGAGCCAATAAAATTCCACTAGAAAAGTCAAGTTGTGACAAGAAATCACTTTCACAATTACTTTTTCCAATTTACTGGAAATGTACTGCCTAAAAGGCAGACTGCGTTTATGTCCAAACTCTGCCAGATTAACAAAGAAAACACATGACTACACTGAACATTTTTAATAACGTGTGTTGGATACCTGGCAGCCATAATCCAAAAGCAGCTGTAGTATGTCCAAGTTTTCATTTTCAATCGTTATAGTAACAGCATTTCGTCCAAGCACATCCACACAATTTATGTTCATTTCACCTGAGCTGTTTTCCTCTAAGAGTTTCTTAACCATGTAATAGTCACCTGCAGAAGTAAGGCAGGGATATCACTTCATATTATAAAGCAATAAAAGCATGTGATGATTTTAAGTACCAGCTACCGTCAAACAAGAGACTATTCCATAGATGACAACAGTAACTGAGTCTATCAGACAAGTAAGAAGTCAAGGTACATAAGCATTCTCAGAAAACTGAAGATATTTCAGGAAAGCACTGGACATGTACTTCAATCCACCCCTTTAGTTTCAGTCCTAAAAACAAACACACAAAAGCACGGGTGCTTTCCAAAACCGTCTCTAGGGTAACAAATTACAACACAGAAGACTACGGCCAAGACAGATCTCAGTATAGAATACTTAGAGAAGTATATGTAGAATACAGTAAAATACATACCAAGAGTACTGAACCAATTTTTTTACAGACAACTGGGTTTTGTTACTTTTCTTGTTATGACGCAGAATTTAGCTCCTTGAACCTCTGTCTATAGTTAAAGAGAGAAAGCCATGGCTTCCTCCGATATTGAGGACAGACTCACGGGCTGTGCAGATGCAAGGCACCGCACCAGCGAGGGTCCCAGAGCAAACTGCTGAGCTCGCTGGCAAACGCCAGTGCAGGAACGGCCCTGCGGCTGTGAGCGAACCTGAGCTCCGGCAGCCCTGCTCATGCTCCAGAGACGCATTAAAAGCATTATCATTATAAGCATACCCTAGAATCCAACGTTTCAGAACCTTTTCAGATCAGTTTGATTTAAGGCCACGTTCCGACTCAAAAGTAACTAAACATAGGCTTAAAGCAAGCAGCGTGTTTTAGAAAGACAAATCTCTTCCCATCCGCCACCAGTGGTGCAAATCGCAGCATACTGGTCTCGCGTATACTGGGGATGTCCAGATAAGCCCAGTTTTACAGCAGCTCTCTAATCAGAGACCCTTTTAACAGCGAACACCTCCCACATTCCTCCGACACAAACCGAATGCCTCCCGAACGCGCAGCAGCGGCCCCGCGCCTCCCTTCCCGCTCACCCCGCGCTGCCCCATGGCAGCCGCAGGCGGGACCGCACGGCGGGCCAGGGGAGGCAGCGCAGGGCTGGCACCCGGCCACGGCTCCAGCCCTCGGAGCGAGCTGCTGAGGGGGGCCGGGCGGCGGGGCGGGTACCTTTGTCGCAGGCCAGCAGGAAAAGCTTCTCGTCCAGCGTCGTCTCCTCCTTCACCTGCCGCACATCCTTCAGCGCCAGCAGCTTGTTGGGCGAGGCCGAGGCGGACGGGTCCGCGCTCTGGTACAGGGCAGCCATAGCTCCGCCAGGCCCATGCGGACCCGGGCGGGGGATGTGGCGGCGCCGCCGCTGCCCCTCGGCACCGCCGGCGAGCGGGGCAGCGGCCCCGGCCGGGTCACGCCTGGCGGGCGGGCAGGGCAGGGCAGGGCCGGGCGGGGCTGGTAAGGCAGGGCAGGGCAGGGCAGGGCCGGGCGGCCGCTTCCCGCCGCAGTGCGCAGGCTCCGGGCCCGCCGCCGGGGCAGCGCAGGCGGGCGGAGCGCGGGGTCCGCGGCCCTGAGGCGCCGCCGCCGCTGCTCCCAGCGCGGCCCTGCCCCTCCCCACAGCCGGCAGGGGCCTGTGAGGGAGAGCGCGCTGCAGCAGCTCCTGCGTCTGCCCTTAAATGTTTTCTCCCAGCCGGTATAGTAATTACGGCCCTGCTCATCACAGCATCAGAGGGCTGCCCGTGAAAATCTCCTCAAAGCAACTCTGAAGTAATTCTGGACACTTACAGCAATAGTTCATAAAACAGGTAATAGGGGCCTTTATGGAGTAAGGTACCAAGTGTCTGGCAGGTAAATCCAATACATGACGGTTCTATAATTTAATAAGAGATCATTTATTCTTACAGTATAGATACTAACTTGTCTCCATTTGGCCTCTCCTGAATGAGGACTTGGACTGAGTTGTCACCAGAACTCAAATCCTGTACAAAGCTCTGTCATCACCTTGGACTGGGAATAGAAACCAAGTAAATCAAGTCTTGTCCCAACAATGCAAACCAGTAAATAGACAGAGGCTAATAGCTTCAAATCCAAGAACTTAATTCCCTTCAGTCTCCATTATCCCATTATACAATAGAAACTAGATGGATGCATCCCTTAGTATTGCTGTATTGTGTGTAAGACAGTGAAGATGTCAAACTCAGTCCAACTGCTTGCTCATCAGGATTCTCCTGTTCTCACACTTAAGAGTGGTTTCAGGACCTGAGAGAAAGTAGAAGCTTCATACTTTAAAAAGAAGTCTTTAATTTTGATTTAGTTTCCGTATTGTTTGGCTTTTGGTAACAACTTCATTAAATGTACAGCTCCAGCTTGATAAGTGAAAATTTACACGGATGAAAAAGGAGTACAAATAGTTACTTTAAAATTACTAAGACAAAAATACAGATTTCATCTCTTCCAGAGAATGCACCAGTCTTTCTACACCAAACCTCTGCACACATGATACACATTTTAGAAAAATCAAAGGAATGATATATAAGGAAATGCAATACAGTAATGAGAAAATCCATAGTGGACTAGCCAGCTCTTTATTGTTTTCTTAACACAGTATTTTATGAAAAGGTTAAAAAAACCAATAGCTGTTTAGTCCAACCGCATAACTTCGCACATATGCAGACCTAATAATGACAGGACATTTCTGCTTTCTATTGCTGTTTTTTTCATACAACATGGTTTGTAAAAGTTTCTGCTAAGTAACAGAACAAAACTACTACATATATTTGAAAATAATTCCCACAAAAAAAGTTTCATCAGTTTAATCAGTATTCATTAGTTACCAGACATTATCATAGGCCTTTACTTGCTCTAAAGTCAACGACAAGACTCCCACTGGCTCCAACAAGAGTTAAGCTCTCCAAGAATAAGGCAAGGATGATAATTTCTGTGCAGTTTGGAGTCCAATCCAACAGGACTGGAATGCACCTTGAGACTTGTATGACTACATATAACTAACACCCACAAAAATCAAACAGTGTTTCATAAGTAGTCCTGAAACAACATATGTAAAACAATGCAGGTTCTCACAGTGCTATGGAAACTAATACAAATGAAGCTTGATTCATATGGGTTTTTCCAAGCAATACAAATCTATGATGTTAATTTGTTAATGAACATGTTCTGAAAATGGTATTAGCCATAAATAATTCATGTGTTATGAAACCGAAGAAAATTAACTAATACAAACACATGATTAAAAGATAATTGATATTTGTGCATACAATTTTTCTCATACTAAGTTTCAGAACTCTGTAAACTGCGAGGCATTCATTGTGCTTAACATGGCAGAAAGTTATTATATGTCTGCATTATTTTATTCTGTTCAGTCCTCTTCCCATCAAACATGCAAACACTGTCATCACCATTTTTGGCTTCACTTCAACCAGATCATCTGGGAGAGCATAAATACGAGCACCAATTTTTCGAGCAACTGAAATGGCATACCTTGGAAAACAAGAGAAAACAAATACTATTATTTTCTGGCTTCTACCAATATGTCAAAATTCACAACAACAAAATCAGATTTTAATGGCAGGATATGCCTGTTTAACAGTACTTAGGCTCTACCAGAAAATGGACATTATGGTGAAGAAAGCATGTACTGGCAGATGTTTTACTACTGGTTATCAAAGCATTTCTTTTGGTCAAAAACAGTATGAATTATGGCAAACTGTTAAGAAACCAATTCCAGTGCAGTGTTGGTAGGTCATATCAGCTGTAAATTTGACTTCCTATTTCAGATGAACTAGAAAAAGAAATAATATTAGAATTTATATTCTATTCAAAAAAATAAATTAGTATTATCTTTCTCCTAACAAATCAGTAAATAATGCATTACACTGTGAATTAATGCATTTCCTGCATTTCAGGAAAATATGAAGCATTCATTTAAAACTTACTTGGCATTATTCAATTTGTCTTGGTAAGAAAGGTCTTCTCTCTTGACCATTTCTGGACGAACTGCTTTTGGTGCAATGGCATCTATTAAATCTAGGACAGGTAAGCTAGTGCTAATTGATCTGTCCTAAAAGAAAAAGACTCAGGATTAGTTTAAAGGAATCTGCTTTGATTATTCCATCTTCAAAATGCAAAAACCCTACAGTACATCTTGCATGCATACTCAAAGACAGAAGCCTGTTTTCTTATTTCATAGTGTGAAGGTTCTCCTCACCCTTTATGAATTCTAATTATCTTTTCTACAATCAGTATTATAATGTTCACCGTGCTGGTATCATTATTGCACAAATGGTTTAAATTTATTTCATCAAACTTCCCTCCTTAAGCCCTAAGGAAGGAAGGGAATTATGTCATAAGTTCAAGGGCCAGACTTTCAAGACAACAAAAAAAGATCCTTCCAGGCCCCCATACATATATTTTCCTTGCTTTCTTGCCATGAAACTATTTTCTCCAGTAGTTAATGGCTCACTCTTTCTGTAATATTTCAACTCAGATGGTGTTCTGAGCTAGTGTGAGCAGTCTGTGTTTCACATTTAATACAGAGAGATTCTAAAAAGAGCAATTGCTGTTGGTGCAACCATTCCCTCCCAGCTGTCCGGGCAGAGCAGGAGCTGCCGGTGCCAAAGCAAGCACAGGCAGTGCTGTGGGGCTGCAGTGGCTGAGCACAGCCACGGGGCACAGCTGCCTTTGTCACCAGCTCAGAACCAGGACTGCCAGTTCAGGGGAGTCCCACAGAGCCATCATTAATTATACATCGAAAAATACTAATATAATTCTGCTTCAAGGCATGAAATGCATGCAGTCCCCAAGACCGTGAGACACACCTTTGTTATTTTGACTGTTTGAATAATGGCAGTACTATAGAACTTGGCTTTCTTAGTCCACAGTGAAATATAAGGCACTTCTGCATTCTCTATGGTCTGCTTGCCACAGTGTCCCAAAACCCAAACAGTGAAAGGCAATATTTATGTAAATATTGTAAAAAATTAGCTGTAAAAAAACCAAATACTGAATAGTGTCACTTTACATGAGTACCTTCTTATCTTTGGTCAACCAGCAGTTGAATTATCTTAAAAACACCATTTGAATGGCCTTAAAAACACAACCAATGTACCCTCAAAGACACAGGGATACCAAAGGCAAGATATTGGGACAGGTTCTTGTCATACTTTCAGCTTACTTAATATCACCTTTATAACAATTTATGTAGAAATAAGAGAAGCAACATCTCATAAGAAAATGAAGGCTCAAGTTACCTTCTAAAGTGAAAACTAAATATTCTTACTTAATTTTTTTATTAATAATGCTTACCTAATTAAAATTCATAACATGGTGAACTCTCAAATATTTAACTTGCTAGGCTGTCCTGTTTGAATCACAGACATAACTGTCTGAGGTTATAAAATGAACCTGTACAAGAATGTTACATTTGTGTGCAATTATTAATCAGCCATTTCTAGAGCAAGAGATTCACACGGAATAACACACCTGACACACATACGGCTTCTTTTGTTTTGAACACTGAAATAACGTGGAAGGAAAGGTTCCTTTATCGGTGTGTTCTTTCGTGCTGAACGGAACAGCTCCTGTTCTCCCCGGCCTGCTGCACATCAGCAGCGCCAAGGAGGACACAAGGGGTCGCTGGCTACCCTGGGCTCCCTCTCCCGGCTGTGTCACACGTGAGAAAATCCTTTAACCAGCTCCTAGGAGAAGTGATCATCTGCCCCCCGTATTTCCAAAATCGTTCTTATGGCTTGTGTAAGCATGACAGTGCCTATATCCAAATATTTGGAAAATATACGACATGCCAGGCCCAAAGACTGGTAATTTCAGACAGAAGACCCTTTGAAAGTATAAAGTTATTTTTCTTTTCTTTATTTTTGGGCTTTTTGTTTTGTATTTTACTACAGCTACTATAAATTCTTTTATTTTTCAATATATTTGAAAAATACTTTTGAAGATTCAAAGACTGTCAGAAATATTTCCATAAACAATTTTGCTAGTCGATGGCAGAGCTGCTGTTAAAACCAAATCATTAACAGATCAGGTTAAAAATCCCAGGTCCTATTATATGTGGAAAGAAAAGTAAATAAAATTTATTACCTTAAAACTTGTAATTGAAGTTTTCTTATTTGCTTTTGCAAGTGTCTGATTCACCCACTTAATAATAATTTCATCATTTACTTTTTCGCCCTCTCCAAGGTCAGACAGTACATTCAAAGTATACCTTCAACAAAAACAAGAGCCCAAATTAAAATGAGTGCTGGAACTCAACTTTTCTTGCAAAGCTATAGCAAAGGTAAAATATTACTTCATCACAGTAACAATGCTAAGTACTCTTCATAGGGTACACTTACCTTACAAACTGTATAGTAATTGAAACCACTTTTTCAGTGGTTACTGAATAAAATAATGAAATAATATCCCAAACCTCATAATATTCATGGTAACATCTTCATGCATTTGTTTTACTCAGTACATCATAATAAATTATACTTTCTAAGTTAAAATGACTCCCTACCATCCTAGTAGGGAAAAAACTAAATCACAGCAGTCTGAGAACAAAAACCACTAAATGTTTTGGGATAGGTCTAAGAAAACTAATTTGAGGAAAACATTTGCAGTAAAACACTCCTTAATCAAATCACTTTATAATAATTTTTCTCACTCAATACAGTAGCAAGATTTTGATTTGATGATACTTATGGTATCTATAGCTGTAATGGCCTACAATTTTTTACCCTTTCAACTTCTACAGTGTATGTATCACCACTGCCTTGGGTTTTAAAATATTTAAATTATTATACTTACAGAAAGACACATGGAATCAACATGAAATAAGGTGAATTCTTTTTACTTGCTGCAGGATCTATATTTTAGTCACAGTTTCTAGTTTATAAGAAATTTAATTGGCACTATAAATTGTGGTTTCAATCGCTACAAAGTATGTAAGATTACAAAACACATATACAATTTTATCTTTGAGAACAGGGATATTTAGAGATTTCTCTCTACAATACCAGTTGGGTGACCTGAATACTACCCTTAATTTGCCTTGACACACATGCACAGACACATTTATACACATCCATCATACACTGCCTAACTTACCTTCTCATCAGCTGCCACACCAAAGCCAAAGTCAGAGTTGGATTACCCTCATTTAGATCATGTCCAGCAATACCAACCAGTGAGAACTTGGCTTTTGTCTTCCCAAGTTCTACTGCATAATTGCAATTCTCAATCTAAAAATAAATATTGTGTGCAAATAATGAAAACATATTAATATTTCTGCAATATAGACATATACTCTATGTGCATTTTAAATTACTTTGGCTTACTGTTACCTACAGTGAGATCTGAAGCTAGAAAAGATTTCCAGTCTAGCTACACTGTGATTAAAAAAAAATAACAGTTTTTACTATAAATGCAATTATGCAAGATTCCAATGATAATTTTTTCCACATTTGAGAAAATCAAGTTTCCACTAAAGTAGTGAATAAAATATATTTATATCAAAACTATACTTTGAAAGATATTGAAATGTGTTCTTCTTAAACAGGCAGTAATTTTTATCCTCTACATTTTAGGCTTCACAACAACCACAAAACTATGTGAAAGCTTGGATCCTGCAAGTCTTGCCCTAATCCTCTGGGTAGCATATAAAACTGCTCTGGGAGGAAATGCCTCACAGTACAGGAGCATCCAGCAACAACAGCCAGGTCAGGCCTGAAGCTTTCACTTATAAGAGCTAAATTAGGCCATAAATGAAATATTGCTAAAAGGTGCCCACATTTAGAGACTAAGGTGATATGTGCTATTACTGCTATTTATTCTTTGGGATAATAACTGAAAATTAGATTTTCATTTTTTTTCTCCCAGGGCTGTCTCAGTAGCACAGAAGTCTCACCAACACAGCCTGCCAGGAGCAGCATGGGAGCCAGGGGAGCTGGGCTGCCCCCAGAGCATCACCCACCTTTTTCATGTTGCCCCCGAGCAGGGAGTAAGGAGGTTTGTTAACGTGGCTCCAGTCAACCGGAACGCGCGTCATGTCGTACAGTTGGAAGATGATTAAAGCATCAGAAAGGTCACTAAATCAAGAGCAAAACAATGGGTTTCAGCACAAAAGCACAGATTGACAATGAAAGTAAGTACTTGAGACTTCTAACAGTGTAATTAAGTTGCTGAAAAATTTCAGACACGTAAATAAAAACTGGTGTGGTTCTGTAAAGAAACTAGCCTACATTCCATTGCTTGATTCCTGCAAGTATGTACACCAAATTCTGCATTTAATTTCATTAGTATCACAAATCTAACTGAAGCAATCTCAGTCACTGGCCTCAAATAAATAATTACTTTCATAAGGCAGGCATAGACAAAATAGCTGCTAAAAGAGTTTTAATCTATTGATTTTGTTTTAGTTCTCTAAGGACTTTCCCAAATGTTAAATACTCATGCTTTATCTGCAGATGCCTACAGATGAATTTTGCTAAAGAATAATCAAAACCAATTAACTTATCTTGCAAAAGAAGAATAGTAGGAAAAGTATTATTTTCCAATTATATTTTGCATTACTGATAATTCCCATCAACTACTTAATAAATGAAATTCTCCATGTTAAGATCACTTTACAGAGATCAGAAAACTGAAATAATGAAACCAATTAGTAAATATAAATACAAGCAGGGGTTCCTATTTGCTCCCTCAATCTCATCTTTTATTGGCAGAATTTGAATCAATTTCTGGCATAATTTGAAAGTGACCAGAAGCATCTAAAAAGCTTGTTATAAAGCCCTTCATCTGAGGGAATACTACACTGCAGAGCTACTTACAGTCTACTGAAAAAAATAAAAATTATACATCATAAAACACAATTATCTCAACTTTTATAAAAACATAATTCAACATACAAGTGAGTGAGGGAGGGAGATTTAAACCTTCTTATGTTTTCTAGTCTATCTAGATTATGACTAGAATATTTGAGTCAGATACTGCTTAATGTGGTCCTACAGATCAGTTTTGAAGAAGAAACCTAGATATCACTATTCTAGTAGAAATACAACTTCCCCCTCTTCTTTCCTTCTTTCTTCCCCTGTCACCCCCGAGAAGTCAAATAATTCTTTTTAAAAAACCTTACCTGTATAAATGATTAACATATGGGCTCACACCCAGTGAATTCATCCAGTTTCTGAAAGTCCTTTCTTCCTTACTTTCTCCTATGGTGACAAATACAATTCTATATAAGTTATTGGAGAACACACTTTAATAAGCAATGTTTAAATGTTTCTTATATCCCTCACCACCCCCCTCCCACCCCAAAAAGAGTTCACAATTTCCCAAACAATAGTCTATACTACAAGGCAATCCTATCCAATTCAGACCCACTCAGTTCTGGGCACAAGGCAGGGGGACTACATGAAGTAGTATCATTAGACTACATTTATCTGAGTAAATACAATTTGATAAAATACAGAAATAAACTTTTGTTATATTTCACGTAATTAATATATCATGGAGATGATTAAAAATAAGTTCCTGAAACTAAAATGAGCAGAAACTGCATTCAACAGTTTGAGAGAAATAGTATCTTTTTATTAAAAGTCAGTACTAACACACGAGGCACTACAACTCCACTCTGCCCTCACAGAATTTGACAGTATTAATTTGCAAAGGGCCTCCCCAAAGCAACAGATTTCTTTTTTTTTTTAGTTCTTTGCACTGAAAACATGGAGAGGCAGTGTAGTATTTGTTAACTTTGTGGAGCTATTTATACTGCTGAGGGGGCCAGTTATCCTCACAGCTTTAACCAGCAATTCTACTTACAAGAACTTCAGAAAATTCATTAGGCAGTAAATCCCAACCTTCACTTTCCTGACATAGGTTGCTTTTATTATTGCAATCATGAGTCCTAACCTAACTCGTTCTCTATAAAGTTACAGATTGCAAAAATTCATTAATTTTCTACATATAACACTACCTAAATTTTAACAACATCTCTGTTGACATCTACATGTGAATCAGTGCTGCATAAGCTGTTTTCTCTTGCATCAAAGAGGAGCATTTGAGAAAATATTTAGCCTGAATACGTGAGCTTGGAATAACTTCATAACTTTGTTCCCCTGGGTTGGTAATCCACAGTTCAGAAAACAGTGAAGACACCGAGGAGGGAGAAAGCTCTGGACTTCAGAAATTTCACCTGTAGTTTACAGTTTCTAACAGAGTAAATTTTATTTTTAAAGTTTCAGCCACCTTACCAGGTTCTTTCCTTTCCAATTATTATGAAATAGTTGATATTCATCTTACCAATATGTTTTTCTAAATTATTTTTTTCATATGCAATTCGAATTACTGTTTGTTTCAAATATTTACTTGTAAAAATAACCACAGAGCCACTCATGAAACAGTAGAAACAAAGAAAAATACTATTCTGCAAGATCATCAGAGAGCTTTGTTTCACATATTTCTTGCCACATAAAAATTTAAAAGAACAATCACACTTTATGACAAAGTTATTAAAAATATCAGTTTTTCCATTTAAAAAACAATAATAACTCAAGAATTATATATAATTTAAGTTTATAAAGAATACCTTTGAGATTATAGTATTTTGAAGCAAGTGCCTTGTGGTTTTTTTAATGATTTTATGGTTACTGAGCTTTGAGTTGATTTGCAGTACATAAAATCCTGACTGCAAAGTGCTTTTAGGAACACTTGTCCATTACAAAGACAGTACCAAGGTTATTTAGTGAACTCTTAAGAAACAGCATAGCCACAAAAACAGATTCTCAGCAACTGCACTCAGACTGAGGATTTTAAAATGCTTGCTCAAGATTGTCAGGAGAATCCAAAGCAGCCAAGCAGGAGCAAGAGCATGCAAGCTGGGCAGGACCCTTTTGGAAAGTGGGAGTCCAGGAACTAAACCCAGCATACTATATTTAATATGCCACTCTAAACAAATCCCTTTATCATGCAATACATGAGTGTTCGTAAGTTTTCCAGATGGCTGAGAAGTGACCAGTTTTTTTCTCTCTATTCCTTTACTCAAAATATACCTTGTGATCCTATCAGGAGCATATCTTCTGCTGAGTGGTGCAGCAGATAGCCAAAATCATTGGAAAACTGCAGAAAGGGGGCAGAGCTACACAAAAGAGAGAGGAGCAAATTTGGTAGTATCCTTTATATTTATTGCCATCTCTTTTTTGAGATCATTACACTGTGGAACTGAGTGGAGAGTAGCCATAGGGAGGGGATGAAAAATCCAAAGAGCTCCGAATAAACCTAAAATAATCCCTGCAACACAACTGAGCTCAAGATACAGTGGCACTCAAAGTTCAGCCAGCCTGAGTGGGAGTACTTAACCCTCTTGTGGTGACAGCCATGAAGGCTGCCAGTAATCTAAGCAACAGCACAGAACATCTACAGTGGAGGAAAAGTGGGTGGACACAAGTCCCTCCTCTTCCTCCCCCCAAGAGCTCAGCTCTCTTCATGACTTGGACTCCAAATTGCTGCTTTCCCCACAAGCCAGGGCCTCCTTGGATCAGCAGCAAAGGTGGTGCAAGAACTGAGCTCAGGACTGCCCTCTCCATCCCCACACAATATTCAAATGTTCATTTTGCTGTGTCAGTATTCCTGAGAGACACAATCTCATATTTCAGTGCACATCACCAGATGTATTATCAGGGCAGATGTCAGTTTATGCACAGCATTAACTGTCTTAAACTGAATAGGACAGCCACACCATGCTGATGAGGTGGGACAGTCCCTGAAAAGATGGAATTTATGCAGGAAAATGAAAACTTTCAGGAAGCTCTACTCACCCACACATACCTACAGCTCGACATCTCAGTTCATGGCAAGCCCTCACTGGCTAAACCCTCCAAAATACCTGGATGGCATTTGACTTACTGCAACTCTTGCCCTCATTTTATATGCTGTGGGTTTTTTTCCATCTCTTTTACTTATGATGGCATATTAAAACAATAGAAAAATGTAAGAACAATGCAAAAAAAAAAACCAACCAGAAAAGGACAGAGATGATTAAACAATAGGGGAAAAAAAGAACGAAAAATTGCAGAATAAACACTTTTATGGAGTACAGAAAAGTACTAAATACAGTACCTACATTAGGAGGGGTCAAATCTGCATTTCATGAAGCAAAACAGGAAAGCATTATAAATTATGAGTCAGATTTCAACAGACAATCTATGATGAAACTATAAAGAAATCAATGTCATATTTTATATCACTAGCTTGAGAAAACATCGGTATAAACACAGGACTTAATGGAAAACAAACAATACATTAACAGGAAAAAAAACATTAACAACCTTGTCTTTGGGCTGAAATAACTATTTTGATGGTTTAGATCTACTTGACACCACAGCAATTATTATTTGAGGGCAAAAAGGAGTCATCTACTTTTCTTTGAATAGGTAACATTGGCATGATTATCCATCTCAAAAATATATACTGTAAGTAGTAAGTTAAATTTGGCCAGTATTTATAATTACAAAATCATACCCTAGCATTCAGTTGATTGTAACTTTTTAAACTGGTTTGGCTGAGACTTTCATCTCCATCTAAATGTATCAGGAAAGTCCAGAAACCAATTCAACCGGTTTTTCCCATGCCATTGAAAATGCTTCCAAATTTAACCAAGTTTTCGGTATTTCAAATCACACCAGCAATTTTATCTTCAGAGCAGAGAAGGTGAACTGAGCATATTCCACCTCCACCCAGCTCCTGTATGCATTTCCAAGAGCTGACATTTCTAACAAAACTGAAGCAGAGGAAGAGCAGACCTTTCCTTCAGTCATTGTCCTGGCCAGCAGGGACTGCAGTGACTGGGGATATCACAGCTGGAAAGGGAAGACAAGGTCCTGTGCTCTAAGCCTCTATCACAGCTGGCACCCAGCTGAAGCTAGAAGAGCCAGAAGCCTGAAACAGGAATGCTCTGAGGGATACAAGATTTGTGACACAGAGATGCAGCAGCACAGACAAATCATGAGAAAACAGGAGCAAAGGAAGATGGACTCACCTAGATGGAAAGGAAACCTGATAGGAACAGTAAGAGGAAGGCACGAGAAGGCAGTGCAGAGGACTATGTGAACATTGCTGATGATTCTCCCGAGTGCAGCACCCCTGATTCTCACACTCCTTTGAGATCAGTGAACAACTGTGAAATACACTGGCAGGAGCCACTCCATTATCCTAGATTAGCTGGTCCACAGCAAGGGCAACAGCCAAAGATTGCTACCAATTATCCCTTTGTGTCTGGCATTAGGGATCTGAACTGTACAGTTAAAGGCCAAATTCCCTGCTATGACAGGATCTACACAGGCTGCTGATGCAATAGATTTATATAGGCTGCTGATACAGAAGCCTTTTAAAAAAAAATGTTTCCTACTTTAAAAGGCAACAAACATACACACACATATATACAAATGCACAAAAATATGTGAAAAATACTTTTAAAGACTATTACAGTTGCATAATATAGCACTTCAAAGAAAAACCAGAATTTGTATATCAGCTCAAATTTAAATAGCATGGAAAGAAGCATGGAAACTGAAAGGAAAGTAGGAGGACAGTTTTTGCTCCTGCAAATGGATGACAGAAGGTTATTCAGGAATGACCATTTGGTCAGGCTAACACAAGTGAACAATATACACACTACTGGGGTTTTCCACTAAGGCTTAAATTGGCTGTGAGTAAGTAAACACAGGCACCAGCACACAGGGATCCTAAATCACAACCTAGAAGGAATACCTAAGTAGAAATCACTACAAATATTCTAATACTAATATTCTTCTCTTCCATACAGTTAGAAAGTTGAGTACCTTCTAATAAATTGAGATCATAAGATGAATTGTCAGGCTTGTGCAGGGCTGGATATGTGTTAAAGAGATTTGCAACAAAAGCCAAATTGAGTTTAGGGTTGCCTGCAACCACATCAGCTGGAGTTACAAACTGTCTGCAGCCCAATTTATCTGCCTGTTGGAGCATGTATTCAGCCCTCCTCAAGTCATTTTTATCCTAAAAAGAAAAACAAACAAAAGTTAATTTACAGTTAAGTCTAGTACTAGATTTTACTGAATCATCAGCTAGGGAAATCTTTAAATGACCCATGTCAGTTCCTCCCTCATTCTGCCAATGCCTGAGCTAGCTCTTACAGCCCAGGACAATTCCTCTCTGCCTTCTACTGTCCTTCACTTCTGTGGCTGTCAGCACAACATTCCTCATGAATCACAGCAACTGCAGCCAGGAGTGCAGAGATGCTATTTCTATTTCCAGGCTGTTGATTCCCATATTCCTTATCCTCCTACATGTAATAAAGGTTCACCATCACTGCTTTAAAATTATATTCTCAAGTAATTCCAGATGATGCCCACAAAACCACCAGTAAGAGTTTGAATGCTTCCAACTTGCTGTCCTTTTAATATTTTTTTCTCTTAATAATCATAAGTTGGCAACTTATGTTTGTTAGTCTTTATTAGTAATATACTGGTTCATTATAAAAATGTGATCATATGAACTGTAGGAAATTACAGTGGAAAAAATTTACTTCTACTCCTTCTCACTCTCAAAAAACCCAAACAAGAGCAAACAAAGCAAAAAAGGAATTTAAGAGAACTAAAGCATGTAAGAAAACAATCATGCACATGGGTTTCATGCTTATAATGAATAATGAGATTCTACTGTATATTCTGATTAATATATAAGTATCTCAGGCATGCAGTTCAACTTTGGAGCAAATGCACTCCCACAATAATCCTTCCAACAGGCATTATGAAGCCACTTAGACAAGTGCTTCCACATCAATGTAGGCTGGTTTTAAACCCTCTGTCCCTTTACACCTTAAAGCTTGATGGATGCCACACTTTGCTGCTGGTTATTGGAAGAGCTCACATGTTATTTCTAATTGCTGCTTGGTTAGAGGAAGGAACAACCGTTTGTGAAGTCTGTTCTTCCTTGTCTGAATTCCAGAACAGGAGAACTGAGCAGGATGCTCTAATATTCATGTTGGATGACCCAACAATGTACACTATTCCAAATGAAAATCAATATACACTACTCCAAGTGAAACATAGCTCCAAACTTTTGACTGCAGGATGCATTATCCTGTTTCAGCAGCACTGTAGGCTCAAGTTTTTGCTCATTTAAGCTTTAGTAACACTGAGCAATCTGGCTGAGTTTTTGCACACCTTAGGAAACAGAAGAGGATTCAGGGATAACCTGGTAACCAGAATGTTGGATTCATACAAATAGGTCTCAGATAATTCCAGTCTATTTTTACATTTCTGGATACTTACATGAAATCCTGTAAAGTCAATTTTAATAGGCAATTGCTCAGGGTCATCTCCTTTGGGTGCAATCTCATTTAACAAATGGTAGTAGGCTCTTGAATCCTAAAACAGTGTAATAAAAAAAAAAGCAGCACATTTGTAGCCTTTCCTAGACATTTATTACTGTAATACTCCAATCCAAAAGCCACAGGAGTCAAATATACAGCTCTCTAATTTCAGTGAATATGGATGAAGTCATGCAGCCATTTTACTACCCTGTTTCACATAGAACTTAATCAGCCAGATGACAGAGAAAAGGAATATCTGCTAATCATTGTGGACAACACTAGTTAAATTTACTCTGCTGAATATTATCTAGACTGTTGCAATTAAGATGTTCAGGGCAAATTTATCAGGGGTCACAAAAGGATCAATTTTGCAGTAACAAACTAGAAGAAAAAAATAAATCCCTACTAGTTCTATAAGTATTTACTACTACTCTTAAGCACCATATAATTTTTTTACCATAGTAGCAGTTTTCATATAAAACCCTAGTTACAGTCTGCTTTAATAACAGCCTTCTTGACAGCATTTGAAATGATGTAACTTGCTGAGTGGTGCAGCAGATAGCCAAAAACTATTAAGGACATGGTTTTGTCCAAGGAAAGGAGGTCTAACCACCTTAAGGCAGTCTTCTTCCTTTGCTTTCAGTTTTTAAAAGTTGCTGTGTTCTCTCCTCAGCGGGGCTACTACAATGCTCTGCCTGCCTTTGCAGAATGACTGAAGAGAGGAGGAACCTTTCAGCCCCTGTGTCACCCAGCTGACACACCAGCAAAGCAGTGACTGGCAGTTATCAGCAGCTAGTAATGCGGTGCAAATTATCCTAAATAACTCTAATAGACACCGAACAACATTAGAACTTCCCTGACTATCAGCCTGTTGGAAATGTTCACTTTGCACTGTGATATGATAATACAGGGGATGAGCAACTAAATAGGATAGATCAAAATAATTCTCTTTCAGTGTTGAAAAATGCAGGATAAACCTGCAGTCAGATAAAGCAGATTACTATTGTATCTAAATTCTCCTGATCTGACAATTTTTTTCTATGCACTGTGTGTTTTAATACCACTGTGTTCAATTATGAGAAGAAATAACTACATACCTTGATGTCTTGGCTGAAGTTAGTGATTCTCTGCCACCCTGCATTGGCCAGATGGTAATTCACCCAGCGCAGCAAGAGGTCTTCTGGGGAGAGCTTCATTAACTCATCCAGCTCTTCCCCTTCATTTAGCAAGGCAATAAGAGCTAAAAGCAAGTTTGAAAGAAAGCTGAGATCACTGCTATTGTGGTCTGAGCTAATTCCAAGGGGCTGCCATTGCTATAGCAGGCATTACTCTTACCTTCATTTCTGGAGATCTCAATATCAGCAAAAAGGCCAACTTTAATGATCTGCCACAAGAGTCCCAATACCAAGTGTGGTTTTCCTTCTTGCAAATCTTGTGATCCAATATTGACAACTGTGCAGCCAATGGCAGACGCTGAGTTCAGAGCCAGGTTTAAGTTTTCCTATTTGGAATATCATCATTTAACAAACTTGGGAGATTGTATTTTTTAGTAAAATTGTTCATATTAAACTTTGGAAGAAAAAATGCATTAATTCAATGGCTTTGAATGGAAGACTGCACTCTGGAGGTTTTTGTTAACTACCTTGTATCTTACCAAAATTTTATGAAAACAATGACAGTGTTAATATGGACCCACTTAAAAATTGTGGGCCACCTTCTGCAGCTGGAATTACTGAGGAATACTTTAATAAAAATATTTTTACCCACATAAAGGATTTAGAATATAGTGTGGTTTAACTTGTCATATTTTAACACCACTGCCTAAAATAAAATCTGCCATTTAACTGAGGCTTTTATCAGCAGTTTTTTCTCACTGGGTTAGTAACTTATGGATCTACTTCCCTTTCCAGCCCTGTTTTCTTAAACCCAAACTAAGTTCTTAAAAACTGTTGCTGTCAAACTTTTCCATGACTTCATACACAATTAAAATAGAGCTCCTCATCCTCTGTCAAAGCTACTCTCCAGTACTGAAAGTGCATCATCCTATCACAGAATATGCAGCCATGCAGATACTTTCTACATGGCTGAAATACAACCTGGCCATCCACTCAAAGTCTAAAATTATTTACTTCAGGTACTCAGTAAGGCAAAACAAAAATAGCTAATAGGGAAAGATTTAGAGAAAACAAGAAAAAACTATTTTTTCTGTAAATCATCTAAGAAATAGGAGAATACAGTAGAGTTTTTTAGAAAATATAATCTCATGCTTCAGGATTTTTTTATTAAATATGATTTTTAATTTTTTTTTTCCACCAGAAGAACTGTCATTAAAACAGAAAAATACTTTCTCATTTGTGGCAAGTTACTATTCATGCAGTACTTACAGAAACAGTGAAAGGAGTGAGTTTTTTCTTATTAATAGCCCTTTCATCAATTGTGTCTGGTTGTGAAAAGTTGATCATTTTGCTAAGAAAGAAAAGTCAAGAGTTTATTCAAACTTCCATTTCAGAAAATATATTATTTGGTTATAAACTACCAACACTCAACTAGCTGCACACATTTCTGACAAGATTAAAAAAAAACAAAACAAAAAAAAAGACCATTGTCTAAATCTCCTCTCTCCCATTAAATAACTGCACATTCATTCAGAATGCCTCAGATAATATATTGTATCTTCCTTTTATAATTAACAGATCATATTTATAACAGTCAAAGAAAGCTCCTGAGATGAAAACTGTACACCAAAGTAACTTAAATGGTCTCTACTGAAAAACTGTAGTATAATCAGTGTATTCCTGCACTGCATTTCTGTAGTACCTTGTATCTACGTGGATCTCAGACTAATTCACATCAACACTAACAGCTAATCCCTTGTTACCATGGTGTGTCAGTAAGTACTAGTAATCCACTTTAACTAGAAAGTTACAGCAGACTGGTTAAGGGATCTACTATATGCTCTCTGTTTTGCCATGGATTTAAATTCAAATTTCTTTTCCTGATATCCCATGATTTAATGACTATAAGTAGTAACTTTTAAAAATATTTAAAATAGTCAAGTTTTCTAATTATTTGAAGTAATGAATTTATGAACTGTTTAATTATCTCCTTTATAAACAGCCTGCACATATCTGGCATGAATAATTATGGGTCTGAAGAGGAAAAATGCTTCTATAATGTATGCACAGAGTCACATAGAAAACATGCTAAAAATCACATTACTATGGGCAAACAAATGAAATATTTAAGAGTGGGGTCTTGATCTTAACGCCTGTCTAAAGTTTTCCAATTCATGTCACTGTGATCAGCATTTAACCTTTGAGATTAACTTCCTTTCTTTCTCATAGCCTTGGACTCACCAAAGAAGGATGCCATCTGCAAGGGATTTAAACAGACTGGCATCTGATGGGTTCATTGGTAGGAGGTGCTTACAGTCTGGGTCATCTTGTAGAGCTTTATTTATCCAATTAACAAAAGCAACTTTTTCTTCCTCTGAAAAGAAAGACATCATTAAAATAAAAGATGAACATTTCCATGAAGACATACTAGTAACACCATACTTGGGTCATCTGCCACAAAACCCCTTAATTTCACAGAGGTCAGTTATTAAAAAAATCAGATCAATGAGAAAGAACACAAAAAATGGTAAGTACAGATTGACCTTTCTCCCACTGCACCCTCTAAGTATCTGGTGATTTTCTGAAGGATAACATGAATGTCATAGGAACATCTGAGAAAAGGTGTCCTCAAGGCTGACTTCAAATTTGGTTTCTCAGCAATTACAAAGAAGAGGTGAAAACATCTCATCTGAAATATGCAACATCTCACTCCATGCACTGTTTGCTTAAAATGAGTGTTTGATTCAGCCTTCTGCTGGACTTCAGAGACTGGCAGCCTTTTGAGACTGACCTGAAGTGCTGAGCTGTCTTTAGCTTTGAGAAACTTAAGAAGTTTAATATCTCAGTTATTAGAAGCACCTGACTTCTTTCAATGTCAATGGGAAACAATGTGAAATTCTAGAGCACACTTCACCTCATCATAAACGAGATGCTGGGTGAGGCCAGGCCAGGTGAATTGTGCTCTAGTGGGGTTTGTTTCTCTCCACCAAAAATAAAACTACAGGTAAAGAATCACCTCTGATGCCCTACAGGCATCCTTTGGGATGGAGCATATCCCCTGCTTTAAGGATGTACCAGGTATACCTGGTGCTGGAATCCTACTGGAAGAGAGGGTATTGCCACCTTTGGTTATTTAAAGTAAATCTCTCTCATATACAGAACCTTAACACAATCTGGAATGACACAAATTCCAGACTTAAGTCAATCAAAAAAGTTGCAATATTGCTGATTGCAACATGATCCTAGAAGGTGGCTCACACTCTGGCCAGGAGCTGCAATGCAATTAGGCACAATTACCAACTTAAATTACATGCAGCAGGGAGAGGTAGAAAGAAACAGATCAAATATTAAAAGCAGCTTCTTCAGTGTGAGACAGTCTATGCAAAAGCCATGTATGACTGAACAATTCTGTAATGCAGAGACAGCTGAGGAGGGCAGTCCATCCAGAAAGGATTTGTGGCATTAGAGGGGTTTTAGTTCATGTTAGTTAACACTGTGGAAATGAAAATGAGGATTCATTCATTTTTTTAATCTGAATATAGGAATAAGAGTCCATTACCATACAATGAAGGCAAAAAGTTGACTAGCTTTACTAGAAGTACACCAAAGGGGCTTTTCCTCCCCCACAAGGTGTCAGTGCTTGTTTTCCTCGTTTGTTCTCACACAGATGCCCAACTTGCCTCCAAGTGCAACTAAGAGTGAAACTAAGCAACAACTGAACAGAGCTAATAAACTACCACCCACACTTACTTTGTCTATCTCCATAAGCTTTTGCTGTGTTAATTTGCTTTTATTGCCAACAGTTTCCAGTTAGATTCTGTTTTATCTGTAGTGCAAATTCAAAGAGTCCTCCTCCACGGAAAATTTGCCCATGTTTGACTATTTCTTACCTGAATAAGAGTGCTGTGTTCCCTCACTAGATATTGCTGATGTTCCTCCAATTGCTGTAATACCTTGCTTTTTGTTTATTGATTTTCTGAAAGATTTGCTAACATCTTTGCTTTTCAATTCCTGAATTATCTGAAATATAAAAAATAGCATTTTGTGATTGATTGTACCTTCAAATAACTGTTAAATCATCTAGGTAGTCTAGAGTCAGTAGTTAATCTGTCTGAATTTCTTTGATATTTAAAATGACTTCTTGTCTAAAAAGAAATAACTACTGTTTGGATATCTGTATCTATACTGGATATCTAACATATTATTTCACAGTGAATACCTCTATTAAGCCATGCTATCTAAAAAAATAGACATGCAAAGATCAACACAATTTTTCCATAGATATTTTGGTAAACTGAAGAACACAACTAAAGATACACACAGTTTTGATGATGATGGTATATTTTTTCCACTGATTTCCCCACATGCTTTGCATGTAAAAGGTTATAACATGACAGT
Source organism: Ammospiza caudacuta (assembly GCF_027887145.1). NCBI lineage: Eukaryota > Metazoa > Chordata > Aves > Passeriformes > Passerellidae > Ammospiza > Ammospiza caudacuta. The sequence goes on along the minus strand of NC_080603.1, from coordinate 13,397,591 downwards.
TAAACATGCCCTTCCTTTATCAAGCTAATACCATTCTCCACCTGCCTGCAATGTAACCCACACTGAATATATCAGTATGTCCTAGGTTTGCCCAAATACTGCAGAGGTCTCAGACTGACGATGAAGTAAAAGACACAGTTAATACCTGGAAGCAAATACTTGCATGTTTAGAATCTCAGAAAGAATGATCAATCCCTAATTCAACAAGCAACCTTGTGCAATTAGCAGCAGTACTCTAATTTCAAAACAAAACATCATCATCCCCAAGCACCCACAACCAACAGCCTGCTAAGTTCTTGTTTCTTTTAAAATGCACCAGTGAGTGATTCTCATTAGAAAAGCCTAAAGCTTTGAAATCTGCTCAGTGAAAGGGAAAACTTGTACCTCACTCCCAGTAATAAACAACCATTAGTATAGAGATTAAGTATAGTGAAGCACTGCTAAGAGGATTCAGAGGCTGCTATCCAATTGTCTGCTCTTTTGTCAGAGTGAGGGCTGACCCAACAGTTCCTACAGTATGTACTCCTTCCCCTCACCTTGGAGGAAACAGAAAACAAGACTGATTGCAACTACTGTTCTTTCACATGCAACATTAAATAGGAGTGTGAAAGATAAAAATTAGAAAATAACAATATAGGATATTCTAGGTTGTCACAGAAAACTCAAAATAATAGTTGTATATAAAAATAGCACTTAGCACAGTAGAGAAACATCCAAAGGGAAGGCCTTACAGAGACAAATTCTTCAAAGTTGATTTTCCCATCCTTGCTGCTGTCTGTCACCAAAATGATTTTTTCTACAATCTCCCGGACTTTGTAACCAGGCAAGGGCAGACTTGCTTCTTTAAACAGGTCTTGAAGCTCGTAATCACTGACATACCCACTGTTGTCAATATCTGTAGAATGAAAGCACAAGTTGTTATACTCATGCAAACTCATGCATATTCATGTACTAAGCTATGGTAACTGTTAAGAATAAACGAAGCAAAATAAACACAGTTCTAGGACATGAGTGTTTCTTTCTCTGATATAGATAAGTATGAAGGAATGCTTGTGGATTGGAGGCATAACTATCTAGGACTTGTGCCATCTTGTTGTATGCTTTCTCAGGATTTAGCTTCTGATCCCAGAGCACAGATAGAACAAGATAGCAAATTTGCAAATAGTGAAGTTCAAGATTTTCTTATTTGTTTTTAAGACTCACAACAAAATTATCTATAAACATTCAAGTTAAAGGGACATGAATTAATATATGCTAAGTGTAATATTAAACCATTTGCAATCAGCAGATCAGTAAGCTCAAATCTGATGCATGTTGTGATTACAAGAGCTCTATGAATGATCTATTTGCAAGAAATTTAAGAGAACATCACAATGAATCAGAAACAGAAGCAGATGATGTGGCCACTTCTCTGACTTGTCAAGGTGCTCCCACTTTTGATTTTTTTTTCATTTACTAGTTAAAAACATCTCTTCATATTGCATTTAGTATCAGAACTCAGTCAATGATACCAGAGTGGATGAATGCCTCCCATTACAGAAGGGCAAGCAGAGAAACATGCTTTCATCTCCAGCCATAATTAATTACTACACAGTAATTTTTTTTGTAATCCATACTACACTATGTAGCTTCTGTACAGCTTCATAAGGCAACCACATTTCACTGCAGGCAAAAGGCCAAAAACGCAGGGCAAAAAAAAAATTGTTGTTTTGATACTATCAAAAGTTCACAAAACAATATACAAACTTGATGTCTGCATATGCACTAATTCATCCAGTGGCTTGCAGACATGTAAGACCACACATAATAACAGGGATGGTCTAACCATCAGAGGACATACTCATGAGCTCGCTCAGATTACCAGCTATTTTATTTCTCTAGGTTCATCTTTCACTGAGGGTAAGTTTCCATGATGACAAGCTGAGAGTTAAATAAATGCCTTCTCTCAGTTTACCAACTTAGTTGCAAGTACTTTATCCATAAAGACATTAGAAATGTGAAAAAAATTAAAACCAATCATGCTTAATTTTTATGTTTTACAGAAAGCATAAGGAAAAAATGCTCTTCAGGGAGTAGGAGCAGTACAGACAATTCTTCAAGCTGAAATAGGAAAAGATGCAGGTAGAGGATGGAGATAAAGAAGAAATACAGATGGTGAAAACCAAACATATAGAAAAGCTGTCAGACAGCACCAGTGAGTCTCTAGCTGTGCTAACATCTCTTAGCAGACTGATACATGTATATAGTGCTCTTCTCCTTGGTCTCTCATCCCAGCACCTGCAGGATATAAACCACTTGAGCTATAGATGTCCTGAGGATTGTTTAACAGCAACTCAAGAATTATCTTCCATGGATGTATCATACTCCCTGTAGAATTTCTACTCTTTGTTTGGTCTCAGCAACATCCTGAGTCAATGGGTTCATTGTTCTGCTATTTATTGTCAAGTTAGTATTTTTAATTTTAATTTCCTGACTCTCTAGTGGGCATCGTGTGATACCTGTATTGGCATATCCTAAGTAATTCCCTCTTCACTTCTTCATACTACTCATGGTCTTCCAAATCTCTAACCCACAGCTTCCCAATAGTTTCTTTACCAAGTAAAGACTCCTAATATTTAAGAGTTCTTGCCTAAAATGATCCTGTCCCCCCCATCATGACTGATTACAATCATGGTTGTTTGATTTCCTGAGCTGCACAGTTACACATCACCCCTCAGTAAGTAAGAAATAAAGCAGATATGAACATTCACAACAGCAGTGCAATCTGGGAAAAAAGGGTGAGCTGCTATATAATTTCTTACACTTTCTGTGTGCTCTGATTGATCTCTAAACATCCTCTCAAGCATACAAAACTGTACAGTTATTTATTAACACTGGTGTAACAAAGCTGATCTTATTAACAAAATATCAAAAAATCTTCAAGTTTAGTTCCCTTAAAACATAAAATCGGATTCAATAAATGAAATTATTAGTTCAGCAAAGCATGCAAATAAAGCAAAAACCAAGTGTCAGTAACCTAACATGAAAATATAGAACACCTGAAGCTTATCAAAAGTTTTTCCAAATTAAGGAGTTCAGAAACCTGAATTTTGACTCCTTATTTAAAACATACCTATTTTGCCAAATGCCTCTCGTAGATCTTCAAGCTCTTCACGAGAGATAGTAGTTATGTTGTTCTCCATCTTCAGCCAGCACAAGTGTTGTCCTCAACTGCTAATACCTAATAAAAACAATAAAGAGGTAAGATACCAGGCAGGCTATAATTCCAGACACATAGAAGTTACTGATCTATTCAACACAAGGCACCAGACCTGAATGACACGTCCAGGCCTGACACACTTAAAATGTTACAAACAACACTTTAAAGTACATCAGATACCTACAGAAATTCTTTTCACTGCAAGAGTAAGTGAAAATTCACAACAGCAGCCCCTGTTTACATACATTTGATGGTTTCATTTGCATAGAATAAACACTGGCCAACAACCTTCCTCCACTGCTTAAGTGGTTTTCTAGCATTAAAATCTTCTCATACTTCAAAAAAAAATTTCTGGAAACATTAATTTCTAAGTGAGATGCAGTATCATTGCCAAGCAGTGCTTAGTGCTGGAATCTAGCCCTGCAAAGCACTGAGCACTCCAACATTTACACAACATCAACCTCAGTGGGACACTTCCAAGGACCTGCCCACAATCTGTCAGTGAACACCAGGGAGCCTTTCCATGACTCCAGGAGGCACCAGCAGCTGAACTCTACCACCCTTCTGACACCCTGCTGTCTCCTAACACTGTCAGAGCTGAATGAAGGCTTTTGCTGTGCAAAGATTGGAGTCTCACTGTGAGCCTTTCTCTACTGACCTCTTAGAAAAGCAGAACAAAACTGAAGGCACCTTCAAAGGGGTTGGTAAACTCCTATGAAAGATTTTGCCTCTTATCAAAGCCTTACTACAACAGGATGACTCAGATTTATTGGCAGTAAGTGCAGCTTTGTAAAGAAGCCCCATGCAGTTGTCTCCACACCCAAGTTTATATTTGTATTTGTCATTTTCCACCATGCAGTGCCACTGGCACACACAAGGCAAGCCCAGGGCAGCACAGCCCTGCCTGCACTAAACTCTGAGTGCACCTGGCTGGAGACAGAGAGAGCACAGGCTGCTACAGGAGGGGTTGTGCCAGTCCTAAACGTCCAAGTTGCATCTTTGCTTTTACTATATAAGCCGAAAGTGACAAAAATCCACCTCACATAAATATTTTCATCAAAGTTGTTCTAAACTTGCCCAAGTTTTCCTTCTGGTTTAGTGCTTTTTCTTTAGAGCAAGAAAAAATACATTCCTGGAATGACCAAGCTCATAATAAATATATTCTGGTCTACAAAATGCAGCTGCTTCTTCCCCAAAACTCCTGCATCCCAGCAGAACAGGGCTGTTACCCACTGGACAAGACTCTAGAAGAGGAAACCTGACTTCAACCATCAGTTTTAGCATGAATCATGCTGGATGCCCTTAGGAAAGGCTGTACTTTTGCTTCCCCACCTTTTGTGGAAAATTTTTCTCCCACAATGCTGTATAAACAGAGTTCTTAAACAACAGTGGGTTGTTTTAAATAGATCTTGCCTACTTTACTTGGGTTAGTATTTTCTGTGTCTTCACTGGGACTGCTCCTGTGGGTCACACAGGATAAGGCCTTGAGTGTGGGTGGCAAGTTAAGTCTTTTTCCTTCATGTCACTAGATCTTATTTAAGTACTAAAATCCTTCTTACCCGTTTTGCTAAGCTTACTAATAGCATGTACCAGTGTCTATAATCAAAAGAAAAAAAAAATTAAAATATATATTCAGAAAAAACTCTTCACACAGATATTTCTGGAAGTGCAAGTACATTCACTGGGAACCTGATGTGACAATTAATGTGGAAAAATTGATGAAAAAAATACAAGATTTAAATGTAAATTACAAAGGAAACTTAAACGGCTCTAAATCTAAAAAAAAAAAAAACAAAACAAAAACCAAACAGATGACACTCCTCTGAAATACAGAAATGGCATGACAAATCATAAGTGAAATATTTAGCTATGCAAGTATAAAAGACACCATCATTTTTGCTGGCACCATTGAAGTTAACTATTTACCATTATCATGACTCAGATCTTATAAATTTCTGCGAAGTTGCATAAAATTAGTTTCCCTCCTCCCCTTTTATAATTGGTAATTCAGATTTTCCATCATATTCCATTTAATAAAATAGCAATCTTTGATTTCCAAAGACATTGATTATTTCAGTTACACAGTAGAAACATCTGTTTTTGAATGAAGCAGAAAAAGAAAGCTAATAACTGCTCTAAAGAGACAGCCTTGAATAGCCTATGATATCCTGACAGGGTAAATTATGGCAGAAGCGCTGCAATCATGGTTCAGGCATTCAGGAGAGTCAGAGCTTGAACACTCAGAGACAACACCTTAACTAGTCAGACATTACAGACAATTCCTGTCCACAAACAGGGACCTTCTATCTAAGCTAATAAATACCCTGCACACCCAGACTCATCACCAGCCAAGATGACTCAAGGCACAGGCAATTCTGACAAGATTTAGCCTCAGAGGTATCTGGGTCTTGGAACTATGACTACCTGTTCAAAGGTATATTCATTTCCAGAGAACATTTCTCTGTACTCTGAGGATGTTCATATGGCACTTAGATTTTCTGTAGTCTCCACCTACAACAAACCATTTCCTGCTGCTCCAGGACAGGGTAGGTACAAACACTGTTTTAATGCTGACGAAGTACCCTTGATCCTTTTTTTAGTCCTTGAAATGTGCTTAGTATGAACTGACAATATTTATGTAGTCCTAGCCCGCTTCCTATGCCTGGAAGGCTTTTCTAATCTAAAGATAATTCACTGGACACTGCTGGAAATCATCCACATCCAACATAAGACAGATACAAACTACTGTTGGTACCACTGTGGTATTTCTTTGTGTGCAGAGGAGTATCTATGGCTGAGCAACCACAAAGGATGGAGTAGGTCAAAGAGAGCTCCTGCCACATTTCTGACCTGTTATCAAAGCTGTCAGAAAAAACAGAGCAGTTAATTGGCAATCATGCCCAATACTTGTCTCCATCCATGCAGGCAAGTGGCAATTTCTTTTCCAGTTCTTCATTTCAAATTCTGTTTGCCTCATTTCCACACGCAGCTGCTACTGCAGTGACAATGGAGTTCAGAATGCTGACTCGAGAGCCTTTTTTCTTTTGTTGCTGCTCTTTTTGTCTGCATCAGGGACACACCTCCTCCATCCCTGCTGCAAATACTGCCTATTGCTGCATCATTCTTAAAGCTCTTGTCTCTAATTACAGCCAAGAGAGCATCATTTGCATATACAGGTTGTGCTTTTATATCAACAACCAGCTGGTTATTACTATGTACTATCTATAATTACAAAACATGAAAATTCTCCTCTTATTGGGCTTTGAATCTGCTACGGATTTTAATGGGAAAAAATACCCCCAAAACACAGTTTAACCTGTAGTATTCCTGTGTTAGTTATCCAGGACTCTAAGTCAATGTGATGAGAACAGGATAGCTTTCAAGCACTATTAGTGTCTTTTAATAAACTAGGAGTTCTGTCCAGTCTCAGTGAGAAAATAATGCATTGTAAGGTATAAGACACACAAAATAAACTTTAAAATAAGAATATGCATCACATATTCCCTTTAGACAGTAAGGAAAGAGGAAATGCTAATTAAAAATTACTGGAAATATCTGCATATAATAAAGATTTGAGCAATGGAAGTAACATACAGAATGTTGGCTTGATATGAACACACACACAGAGGTTTCTGATGTTTTTCAAGAAGCTAAAACTACCCAGGGTTTGTTTGTTCTGTTTATTTTTTGGTTTCCCTACCCCAACTCATCTTAGACTGAAAGAACTTATTTATGCCAAGATTATTCTTGTCCTTCAAGTAAAAAGATGATTAGGGGCCAACTGAATCGATCCTTTAATAACATGAAAGCACAAATTGTTTTAGGGGTTGCACTGGTGGTCTGCAATAAAACAGCAGTGGTGATTAATCTGAATTAAATTAGGAAAAGGTAATTTTTTATCTTATTGTGATAAGTCTCAATCTTTATGACAAAATGAATAATCACTAGAGTTCAGTGGCTTTACAATTTTATTGTTGTTGTTGCTTGCCTGGTATAGGGTATGGAAAGATAACTTATCTTTTCTGTATCACTAGTAAGGCTGCAGGAGACATCATGAGGAAAGAACTGCACTGTCTGGTATGCAAAGTGAAAAAAGCCTTCACTGTGGAACAGTCACAGAATCACAGAATGCCAGGTTGGGAGGCACAGCGAGAACCAGCCAGTCCAACCTTTCTTGGCAAAAGCACTCTCTGGACAAGATGGTCCAGCAGCCTCCCCAGCCAAATCTTAGAGGTGCCCAATGTTGGGGAATGCACCACTACCCTGGGGAGATTATTGCAATGGCCGACTTCCTCTTAGCAAAAAATTGTCTTGTGACCAATTGAGTGTCCCCAGGAGCAACCTGGAGATACTACCCCTCCTCTTTTCCATGTGACTTCTTTTAAAAGGGAGTAACCACCTTTAAATATTGCAACATGGTGATAAGGTCTCTCCTAAACCTTCTTTTCCCAAGGCTGAACAAGATCTTCTTTTCTCAAGGCTGAACGAACCCAGTTCTCTCAGTCTTTCCTTCTATGGCAGCTTCCAACCCTCTGATCATCTTTGTGGCCCTTCTCTGGACCCTCTTCAGCCTGTCCACATCTTTCTTTGCAGCAGAAATCAAAACTGGACTCAGTATCTCAGGTGTGGCCAGCTCTCTAATTGGTTCAGAAAGAACTAATCTAGCACACCTGTAGACTGATGAGCACTGGCTTCATAAAGAAAAAAGATAAAAAAAGAGATCCACTCTAAATGCAGCAAAGAGAGCACCAAAAGGTCAAAGTAATTAGCTATATACACATATATTTAGATACAATATATATATATACATGCATATATATGTATGTATATATATATATAAGGTATTGCAAGCACACGGGTAATTTTTGAAAGAAGAGATGGGTACAATTATGGTATCAGTTACAGTTATTAGCAGAGGAGTATGAAGAGCAAAGTTCTTCCAATATGATACAGTCAGTCTGAAGCTTCACAACCTGGAACATTCAGAAATTATATTTCTCAGCCTAGCTTATAAACATGACTGGATATATTTATGAGGATCAAAAGTATTTAATAACTAGAAGTTAGAGGATAACAATGAAGAAATATATAAACCAATATTCAACATATAAACCAATAATCAATGGAATTTTCCTCAGTCTTTTAGGAATGACATTACACTGTGAACAAGGTGCAATTTAAGAGGGAAAAATAGTATTTTTAACTTCACTGACCTTTGCTAAAATAAGGCTATCAAACCAGCCACAGTGATAAATTTTGTGTCTACAAAACATGTATGTCATGAAAGGAGGACTAGATGTACACTGAAATTAATTACTCACTCCATGGGAATTTATTCAACAGTACAGTAACTATGGTCAGTAACAGAATCAACATTTCCTCTATGCCTTTAAGATAAACCTGGATGAATAAGAAGTAAAACAAGCTGAGATATTTGATTATTAGACTGGTCATGGGCCTGTTCTGAGTTCACTTACTGGGGTGTAAGTACAGAACAATTTCATGAGGCTCAGGTCAGGATTAAGAGCAACTCTCTGATAAGGAGATAAAAGCTCACTTCAGTAAGATACCTTTTCATCCAAACAAAATGCCTCCAGCCTCATTTGGCTGCTGGGTGTACAGACTAGCCATGCAAATTTATCAACAGTATCAGTTTCATGCAGTTTCCTTTGCATGCATCATTCAGGAGGATCTCAAACTGCCTGTGCTTTGTGTTGTTGCATTCAGAACTCCAAATAAAATATAGCAACAGAAACCTTACCTATGCCTATACCACTCACAGGCAAGTAATTTTGAAAAAGGGCTGTTGCACACTGAGTTCATGCAAAAAACTTTCATGAAATGTCCTGCCAACCTAACCTCTTTACAGTCTAGCTACACCAACATTTTGGGCTGAATTTGACCAAATGGATTATCTCAGATCACATGTGACCCATTCTGCTTTGGTTAATAAGTTATTTTTTAAACATTTCTTCAAGTTTCACCTGCTTCCAGCACAGAGCTGTGAGTATTATCATCAAGGGCAAATCTGAAATATGACATTCTCTGTGAAACTGAGAGAGAGAGGGACACTGAGGTGACACAAGTCAATAACACCAGCCCTGAAGAGCTGTGCACACAAGTTACTACATTCTTCAGCAAGTAACAGAACAGCAAAGGAGTTAATTTTTTTATTTCTGTAATACAGTGTGTCCAAGGCTCCCTACCTGATAGCAAACCATTTCTAGGCAAATACATAAACAAAGCTGCTTCCATGCAACAACCAGCTTTTCTTTAGGACTTGAGAACACCAGGAAAATCAGTATTAGAAAAAACAGAAACAAGATTTTTCTTACACATCTCTTGATAACACTTCTGTTTTTTAGAACACAAGATCAGACTGTCTACAAAAACAATGCACCCCCTAATCTGAAGGAAAATCATTCTACTTTTGAGATAAGATTTGTTTTCTGTGATGAAAATGTCAAGATTCAGTATCTTAACAATCTTCATCTTTTATGTAATTTAAATATATTACCTTTCCAATAAATTATGGAGTACAGAATCAAAGTATACAATACAAAATAATAAACCTGTGCCATAATACAGCAGCAAATTAAGGGACAAAAACAAAGTTTCCCACGGATTTTTTGTAACATGGTTGGATTCAAAAAAATCCAAGCCAAAGTAAAAGTCTGATACAGTGAATCCGCTAAAGTGGCACTTGCTCTCACTTTTATTATGGACAGCCTTTAGCTTGGTGAAAGTTCAATAACAGCATGTAGCTGGTATCCAAATTATGTCAGGAGAAGTACTGACATAAGGAAAATGGAAGTGTAGGAAGAGCCTGAATACACTCTTACCATAAATCTTAATTACCTTTTATGCTATCTCAGTGTCTTTCATGGTTTTCATTCACAACAACACAAATATTTAGTCAATAAAAGGAACACAAAAGGGATAAGAACTTAATTTTTGACATAAACATACCGACTATCCACCAATATGACCGTTTCCACTAAAAAGTGTTTTCAGAATCCATTGTGAATAAAAGCAGCTTATGAAATAGAATAAACAGGAACTGAGTTACTGCATTCTACAGTAGAAAAGGATGGTCTGGTTAGGTTGGTTCCAAGAAGTTTGAGCCTCTCACTTGGAAGGCAAACAGCTTGGGAACACAAGTTTGAATGCCTGGATGACATCAGAAGGTGTGCCACCAACCTAAAGCAGTTCAGCTCTGGAACATCCTATCAAGCCTCACAGCTGGCCTAAAGGAGATTAGTTACTGTGGCATAGAGGACATCCTGCTCAATTGCATTCCAACAGCTTCAACTGTACGGATTTTCAGAATCTCTAATAATCATCTCACAAATAAAGTAATGAAAAACTTTGGAAACAAATAAGTGTAATGCAATTGAAATCTCCTTCCAAGAGATTTCAATTGCATTGAAAGAGAGAGACAGAAGCAGTTCTTGTTTGGTGCTGCCATGGAAATACAAGTGCTAGTGTACACACTCAATGTCTCAGTTTCATAGTTCATAAAGCAGAATGTCATAGACATAATAATACTTTGATTTTCCAATAAGGAAGTATTGCATCCAGCAACAGTATCTACATGCTGTTAATAACACACAGTTGCAACACAAGGACAGGAAACAACGGGCAAAAACAGTGTGAGAAGTGGGACTAGAGAATTCTCTTGGAGGACTCAAGATCACTCAGCAGACCTTCCATTTGTCGAGCAAATCCTCTAACAAGTGTCTCCTGAAGCCTATTGGAAAATGGACATTTGTAGAAACCACTAGGTTTGTAGTACATGTGACCTTTGTGGGTGTGGTTCTAACCTTCCTAATGTAATCATTTTACTGTTGCTTTGCTCCTACCTTATTGTCCAGAGTCTAGAATATTTTTTACCTTTTACTGACGCAGTTAAAACTAGTCCTTACAAAGGAAATTCACAAGTCCTGGTATAAACCTTGCTGCCCATTTCTGCTGTGTGGCTTATGCTTGAGAGATCCATTTTCATCTCTGTGTTTCTGATATATAACTATATATAGCCTACTTCTATTTGTCATTAAAGTCACCTGTATTTTCAATTAAAAACGTCATTTTTGTTAGTCATTAACAGGTTTTTCTTAGCTCAAGAACACTACTTAAACTGCCCACTATAACCCAAAAAATAATGCTAACAAAAGTGAAGCAACCTCACCACCTCATCTTTTTATCCAAGAATCTGAAGTTGGAGTTTTGAATTACACATTTAAAGGCATCGTTCTGAAAGCAAAACTCCTGCTTTTCCATTTCACACATGGCAATGTATTTAAACAATTCATGACTTCAGAAATACAATAAAATTAATTAGCAAGGAAGTAACAGAATTAAGTTGGATTGGTACAAGAAACTTCTTTACCTGTGTAAACAGCAAAATGTTTACAATGGTCCAAGACGCATTTGACTGAGCCTTGAATAGAAAATTCAATCAATATAATGTATTGGTCCATTTATCTGACAAATTCTTATCTCTTCTCACCATCAATATAATTTAACTTCTCCAATTTGTTACTCTCCAAGTATCAGTTTATTATACTGAAACCTATGTCCCATGCTGACTCATCATTTGGCTTCCCTCACAAAAGTGCTAGACCCTCCTTCCTGGGGAACTTGTTCAAGCTCCTATCAAGCACCTTTCCCACTCCTCCTGTTCCAAAGGCTTCCCTTGCCTCACAAACCTCGTCCCCATATCTTTGTATCTTTGCTCGTGCATCACTTCTGCATGCATCCACAGTGACCAGGAAAATGCCCTCTCTCTGGAGGGCCACAGGTGGCAAGGATCAGGCTTTCCAATTAACACTGGAAGCTTCTACCTCAGATGCTGAGACCAAAAGCAAGGAAAAAATACAGGCTGAACCAAAACTACAGCAGCCAAACAAAGGAATTGTGGCAAAACTAATTCCTACAAAGGGGCAAAACTAATTCCTACAAAGGTCAAAGCATCACAGCAGTTTCAGCATGCAAATACATGTTAGAAGGAAAGAGCACCAATACATAGAGAAAATTTTATGAGTTTACTCATAAAACCTCTTTGATTACCAGTAACTGCTCTGAAGAACATAATTATTTTTTAAGTCCAAACCTGGTGCCTCTATGACATTCCATCAGAGCAAACTACACTAAAATATAAATGGAAAGGCTACACTACTAAAAGCAAGTTCATTCAGGAACTCCATCCTCAAGTCACTCTTTTGTGCCTAGGCTGACATTACATATCAAGTTTACAACACCAAAAGAGAGAGTTAAAAGACACACCAACAAATGATACTTAATCTCTTTCTTTCTCTGCCTAGGTTTAGGTACATGCAGCTTTTGTTAGCATGCAACTACCATGACAAATATAAGCTGCATTATTTTTAAAGGACATTTCAGTTGGAAAACATCCTGAAATTCTTATTGAAATAGCTGGATCAATAAAAACCTCATACTCAGAGCTCATGTGTTGACAGAACCCTCATTTGACAGTAGGGCTTTTTGGGTATCCCAGTCCTCTCAAATAAGGTTCATAGGTCGAAGTTTATGCTTTAATTATTCTTTTAATAATACACTTCCTTAATAAACTATAGCACTGCTAGTTAATTACTAAACAGAAAAGCTAATGAGAAGCAACAGTCGGGATTACAAAAATAACTTTTCGAAAAAACCCCTACACATTAGACCCTAAGCAACTAAAACCCACATGAAATATGGAATAACACCTGTCTTCAATTTTCAAATACTTCACATTATTATCAGATTAACTTTTTAAGCCCTGCTTTGCAGTAACTGGAAAGACTTGAAATTTGTTTTAGAATTAAACACATTCTCATGTATTTTCTTAACTCCACAAACTGTGCCAAATTACAGCTAAGTTATGAGCTTCACAGTTTTTGAGACTTTGCTGGATTTTTCATTCTGTCTACTCCAATCAAAGTGTACTCACCTTCGCCTGTTTAATGTGTTACAATGTCACTGATCTTTTGCAAGGCTGTCAGTGTTTGTCCCAAGCCTCTGTTTCTTCCAGGTTCGGTGCCACTCTGGAGGCAAGACATATTGTATTCCCTATTTTTGCTGAGGAATAGGCTTTAGCCTTCTATGGCACTCATAACTTCATAAAAGGATCTTTTTCTTAAGCCAGCTAGAACATTATGAACCATTTTTCTCTTCTCTGAGCATGAAGATAACATTTAGTTATGAGGTAACTGGAAGAGCAGAACTATGAGCAATGAACAAACAGCCTGAGAGGCAGAAGAGGAGGGAGGTGGTGAACAGCAAACTGAAACACTCCACAAAACTGCCTTTATCCTGCCCTGTGCCTGCTCCTTGGTAGCTGAAGTAGGAAACCTCAGCTTGCTACAAATAGTAAAACTCCAACAGAGACACAGGCTAACTCTGACTAATGAACTTAGTTTTAAGGTCACCCCAGAAGTTAATCACATGAATATCATTAAGAGTAACAATAGAAATGCATTCATTCTGCCCTTAGCAGTTGAATTTACAGCCACATATTCTCCACACTCTGGCTAATTGCAGGTAGTACTGAATAGATGTGTGGTGCCACAATATTTCCCAGTTTTCATGAATTGTCAGATGGCAGTATGGCCTTCTGACACCCACTAATGCCTCCTTCAGCTCCACATGGTTCAAAAGATTATTAGATTAGACTGATCAGCTACTATACTGCAAGCAAGCCAGGATTTTCTGTCATGGAAAATTCATAGGTTATTTTTGGGTTTCTTTTTTCATTGGTGCAGCTAGAGGGAAAAGGAGGGTCCTCCACAACACATGGCCAAAGCAACTGGCAGAATTTCAATGTGCAGAACCACGGATGCCCCAGTGCTACCTGTTTGCCAGCTCATGGCTTTAAGGAGCTATGTTTGCCCAAGTGCTGAGGATAAAAGAAGCACATTAGTAAACCTGAGTAACTAAAGCTAAATAGAGTATTGTTCATACCTTCTAAACTAGAAGACTATCTGGGGCACACAGGAAGCTCATTTGCTGGTGCTGTAGTTCTTAATAATTAGGCCAGAATAAAACATCTACAGTTGTCGTTGCCAACTGTCATTTTTAATCGTGTTTTGTAGATGAAAAAGAACAAAATTCCTGAGCACATTATTTTGTAACTAAATTATTCAAAATCTCAGCCTTAGGATTCCTATGATTAGGAGATAACTTTATATTCTTTAATGAAAACTACTTCTGATGCTTTGGTGAAAACTTTGCCATCTTTTCTGCAAATATCAGAAATCAAAATTAAAAACAATAAACCTATCAAAATCTTGGGTTACAACAATTTATCTTTTTTGATAGTTTGAGCTTGCAACAGGAGCAGACATCCCTAAGCATTAAACCATACATTGCAATTATGCAACAAAGTAATGAGTTTGTTTAAAAAAAAGTTTAAACAAAAGATATATCCAGGCATTTCTACTAAAACAATGAAAATGTAACATTTTATTAATCTGTTGGAAAACAATGCATAAAAGCATTCATGATTTTTGTTAATTAGAGGTTTTGTTTCCTTTTTATAAGTATAATGAAAAAAATCATCTTACCAATCAATGTTAGGTTATAAAAACCTTTACAAAACAAAAAATAATAGTTAAAAAATTATTTGTTGCTTTAAAATTAATTACCTGAAGTCCCATAAGGTAAAGTACAATATAATTGTATCTATACAGTTATCTAGTATGTACTTGCTAAAAGGAACAATACCTACAACACAGAAAATACTGTAAGCTGGATCACCTTTGTAATGAGCCTCTTTGCTGAAACACTGAGTATTCTTAAATATAATTATTTGTGTGTATTCACATTTGTTTTGTGTTAGCCATTTTTAGATGTCCCACATTAAGCGACAATTGTTTACTCACAGCCTGCAGTGAGATTCCAAACTACCAGATTACAGACCAGAGCCTTTCCAAACTGACACTTTCAAGGGAAAATGTTAGATTTCTTACACCACTCTGCAGTCATAACACTTGCTCAGGCTTTGAGAGCAGATTTTCAACATTTGGCAAACGAAATCCAGAGCTAAAAAGTGACTCTTTGATGATAAGATGATCAACTGGGATCAACAGATAAATCAGTTTGTTGTTAAATCAGCTCTTTCACAAGGACAAAACGTCTTCGGAGGAGATCATACAAAATACGCATTTTATTTCACATAATACTTTAACGGATATGGCTTGGATTTTAAATTAGCTACAAATCTACACCAAAGGAATCATCCTACTCCTGCTGACCTTCATAAAACCTCAGTAACTCTGTCACATTGTTTACTGTCACTTTACATGATGGCAATTTATGAAAAATAACTCATATTTCTAAGTCTCCAAAATTAATGCTCTCGAACATTAAACACGACCCTATATTTAAATCCCTGTTTTTAAGTATCTAAACATGACACAGAAATAGTCATTGTGCTGTTACTGTCACTCAGCAAGTCAGTACCATGCTTACCCACCCAAGCTTTCCCCTATTGCTGCTCTGTCTCCTGCTGGGTGAGGAGTCCAGTGGGAAGCAGCACAACTCGTGACATTTTAATGAAGCACTTCTTAGGTGGCACACTGACTCTGGTCAATCACTCATCCAACATATGCTGATTTCCTTGGGGAGAGCTGATATCGAATAATCCCATTGAGTTTAAATGCCTCCATCTTCATTTACTTAGGAAAATGCAGAATGGCAGCTTAAAGAATAAACTATATGGCAGAAGGGTCTGTTCCACAGATTTACCACACAAAAAAAATTCAAGAGGGAAAGCACAAAGAAATTTTGGAATGCAACCAAAATATGTGTTCCATTATTATAGCTAATTTCTACTTTCCCCAAGGCAGTCAGTCTATCAGACAGAAGCTCACTAACAAGCCCAGGGTGCCTGACCCAGTAGCTGTCTTCACACAGCACAAGGGCTGCCATGTCAGGGTACAAGCACCTTATGAAAACAAACACAACACGAGTGCCAGAAGTGGGGATTTGCTCTGGCATGACAAAAAACAAGTCCTGTGCTGCTGCCAAGCTTCTCTTGGGAGCAGCTTTGGTAGGAGCTGACCAAAACACCTTGCTCATGGTAATACAGAGGCCAATCTCAGGTTTGAGTTTCAAGCAAAATGGTGAAAGATTCTGGAAATTTTAAGGAGTGCACACATTGGTTTTAATTACTTTTTAAATCTCTGGCAATAGCAGAATAATGGAATCTCTTTTGAGAAATCAAAGATATAGGCGTGTCAATAATTAAGATGAACAAGATACCAGCTTTTAGAAGAATTTGTCCAATAGGGCTTGCACTAGTGAAGCAGTTACCTCCTATATGCAACATCAAGCAAGTGACAACTAACTCTTCTAAATAAGAGTAAATTTTTGGTATTATTTAAATGATAACTAACTCTCTTTTTTAAAAAAAGAAATTTTTGATAAAAATCTAAATTTATGTGCTTCTAATACTTTGTAATTTGGGATGTGAAGAATATTCTGCCCCATACAATTAAATACACAGCCACAATTAAGTGGCTGATAAGAGTGATGATAAGTAAAATGAAATATATCTTTATATTCAGTTATTTCACACTGAATACATCATATTGCCTGAAAAGGGAGGAGGAAATCCTCACTAGCTTCAATTAAAAATATCTTGATTCTATGAATCAAGCTTGGAAGGACGAGAGTAAAATAATCAGCCCAATGGAAAATTGTAACTTCATACTACTTTACACTGCCTTACCTTTAGGCTATGAAAGAAAGAATTTCATTTCTCTTTGTTATAAGGTGATAAATTAGTGCAAAGAGAAGCAGCGGGGCATGTACAAACACAATGGGAGGAGATGTGGAGTTAGAAGGAGAGCTTGATAAATCAGCAAGACAAAAACATTCCAAACTATAAAATTCTGGAAAAGAAAAGCTATCAGAACACCTGGTTTGAAAGAAACAAGTGGGTCCTGAATCTTCAACAGAATCAAACTCTTGAAATTGCATTCAAATAAATATAATCTTGCTGAGAAGATATGACACAGTATTTCAGCTTTTCTGCATGTCAGTGTTTTTAATCAGTCTATTTCAAGCACTGATTATTAACAAGATGAAAGGATGAATACGCTAATTGAACAAAAGTGGGAAATAGTAGATCCAGCTTTTTTTTTCTCTCTAGTGACTATTATTATTTAGGAAACATCTGCCAAGAGAGCCCTGAAAGTGGGTTGATAATCCTTTTCCCACCAAAAGCATGCATGGAGAAGCACACATTTTGCTTTATGCATAATTTATTTCTGAGGCTTAGCAGTACCAGTCTCTCTGATGAGCTATTGTGATGCAGTACCTTTATTCTCCTTGGACACCTGTATGTAAGAGCAGTAACCAAGTACACACCTCCACATAAAAACCTAGGTGTTCAGCAGGTTACATTTTGAAGTAGCAAAATAACCATGTAAATAATAAGGCCATGGCTAACACTTAGCATTCCCTGCATTTGATCAGATCAATCAAAGCTGAAATAATGTAATTAGTGTATTTTATCACAAATATTATACATCAGACAATAGAGAAACCATCTCTACTGTTTCTGTTTCAAGCCCTTTTTGAAAGATTTAGCAACACCAATGATTAAAAACCTTAATAAAGAGAGCAGTAATGCAGAATGGGTTCTGTCAGTAACCTGAATTCCTGATCCATACTGACCTGACCAATGTCAATTGCTATTCTCATTGTTAATATTGCTTTACAAATCACACCACCATCACCATTTGACTGTTTGCTCCTTGAATGTCAGGCTGAAAATGAACTAAGAAGGCAACACCTTCCACAGAAGCCTTCAAACCCAGGCTGCAGGTTGGACAATTGCAATTGCTCAGTTCAGTATCTTTTGCCAGAACTACATTTACAATTTATTGCTTCCTTATTCTCTGCCACAGTACAGTGGAGCCTTGCTCAGGGAGAGTTGTTTGCTGGGATCAGATTCTGTTACTTGCTGGTAGTCCTGTCCTACATTTATTTAATCTGTTTATGTAGACCTGGTGACTTTTGGAGCTTTTATGGAAACAGTTATCATGGATGTGAAGTATTTCAGACACCACGATGAATGCTATAAAAGTATTTTATTTAATTAATTACTGCAATAAAAAGATGGAACATTACAACGAGACTTCACATGAAGTCTTACATGTAAGATTATGCTTATAATTTTCACTTCAGGTATTTCCATACAGCAGGCTGTTAAGCTGGTGTCTATTCTACTGACAAAACCCTCACAGAGCAGCAGAAGCTCTAAGTACTGGGAAAATACTCACCAAGGAACAAAGAAGTGATAATTAGTGCTCCACTGCATATAGATTTATTTGCTTTCCAAAAAAAGATGGAAAAAGGACAAAGAATATGAATTCCCCTTCTCCCTCCTCCATTGCACTGATTTTTATAGTAAGCAATACAATGGGGAAAGTGAACATTTATCAATATTCCCATGCATAAACTCTACTCCAGTTTTTATCAGTACAGAACACAGAATCAGGTGGAAAATTGTAGCTTTTAATAAGTCTCAGAAAACAACAACTTCCTCCTATGAAAACTGGAACAATGGTAGCTGGTACCGTTTTTCAGATTTTCATTGAAGAAATATTAGAATAAAAGAATCTACATAATTTCAACAGTTAGAATTTTCAAATGTAGTTTAAATGAAATTTTAAATGCACACTGCACAATTTTCTCCTAGCATGACTAGTACAGAGTTTTAGACTTCACTAAGGGATGTTTAAGCATCACTGTGGCTACATGTTTTTTTAAAAGAGCAAATTCTAGATCTTGTAAATTTTTCTTTAGGAAAATAGATTCCAGGAATTTTAACTCTCATTCAAAAAGTCTTGATGATATACACTGATACTGGTAGTAAATACATCTCTGAGTTTCCTCCACATCTACTAGCCTCAAGAATAATACTCTTCTAGAAATACTAGAAAGCAAGAAACAAGTAAGAAAAAAATATAGGCAACTATTTTTAAAAGTAGCAGTTGCAGATAAACAAAAAACAGTAATTGCTACTATACCAATAATAAAACTAGGTTCCAAAGGCATGTATAATCTAATATGCCATTTCTCCAAATTTCTAGATACTGTATTTTACATTATCAGTAGTATATTAGTAGGCTTGTTCATAGAAAAACATGAATAAGGGCTTGCAGGACTAGGACATGTCAGGACTATATTTAGAAACCAAATAGATTTTAGTGTTATATGTTTTCTTTTTCCACTTTTTCCCCTTTTGTACCTGTTAGTTTTTGCTTAGTTGGAAGTACATAATCTGCTTTTAGATTTCTGGCTCACCTGTTGTCCTTACCACCATTTACTGTTTCCATTTTTACTCTTTTGTTTAATCATCAGACGAACATTCAGGGTGACACATCATTTTAATCTGTGCCACTTCATTCCAGCCCAGTTGACTAAGCAACAGAGGCAGAGATAAAAGGCTTGAGTGCTGAAATCCACATTCTTGCAGTGCAGAGGAGCAGCGCCCTGTGTCCAAAGGTCAGGCACCTGCATGACTGCACAGGGAAATGTGGCTTGGAGCACTCACAGCCTCTTGGTGTTCCTGCAGATGAGGAGCCATAAGCACATCCTGACACTGAGTGAAGCTCCCTAGTCCAGCTCACAGGAGCCCCAGGCACCATCTCAGCTGCATTTCCCTTCAGCACCGCTATCAGCCTGTGAGGTCTCAGCTCCTGAAGGCACCAAGGAACACACACCTGCACTTCCATGCACTCCTTCTGTCTGCCCAAGGAACACACACCTGCACTTACACTTCTTTTGTCTGCCCAAGGAACACACACCTGCACTTACACTCCTGTCTGCCCAAGGAACACACACCTGCACTTACACTCCTTCTGTCTGCCCAAGGAACACACACCTGCACTTACACTCCCTTCATCAGCCTGCAGGACAGCTGAGACTGAATGCAGTTCAGGGAACAGCTCACAGACATCCCCAGAGCACATGAGCCCCCAGAACAGTAATTATGCCTCAGGATTAAACAACAGGGGAAAAAAAAATACAATTAACATGCTCATGTCCTCTCAGACCTGCTGGTCCAATGCAAAGTCACTCAGTGCCTTACAATAAGTACAATGTCCTGCAGAGGCATGTGGTAAATAAATAATGAAAGCCAAGAAAGAGAGAGGCCTGAGTGTGGAAGAATCATGCAACTATATACAGTGAGAGGACTGCTTAAGTAGGGAGAAGAGCAGAAAAAAAATGAAAGATAAAAAAAGTAACAGCAGCTTTGGTAGAAATCTTGGTAGCGCTATATACACTGAATTTGACACTTAGTTGTACCTATCTGCATGAATTTCTTCCCCTGACCCGAGTTCTGCAAGCTGGGCTCTGCTCATCTCAGATTCCTTTCACCAACATGAATCAGCTGCATTGGAGGAGAAAAGTCTCCAGGCACACTATCTTCATTAGCAATAGCCACTCTCTTCAAATGCCTGGTAACTTGTCTGCTCCTCTCCTTGGGGCCAAGAGACAAAAGTGCAACACAATGACATGAGAAAGAAACAAGGAGATGCTTATCCTGTGCTTAAGAAAAGCAAGACATGAAGGCAGGTGTTTCGGGTGCTGCTTCCCTGGAGGGTCTATTAAACACCAGGGTGTGTGAGTGAGACTCCTTACATCTGCACAGCCCAGTGCAGTGCTATGGGCACTCTCATGTGGAGTCTTCCAACACCAAGGCAGCTGGGGAAATATGATGGTATGAAGTCAGTAGATGGGGCTTTGCAACTGGGAAGTAAAATTCTCAGCTGAAAAACGGGGAGAAGATCTCTCTCCTGATTTGTTAGAAGTACTTATTACAAAACAAAAGAAAGCCTGAATTACATGCTCAGTAAATGCTCACAGAAACTGCACAAGAAATTTATGTAGCATTCTACCTGTGACAAATGAAAGTATTTCTGCAATAACCATACTAATATGATTTCACTGTTGACTCAACATTCCCATGCAAAAGCACTTTTTAAAATTAAGCACTTTAAGGGCCACACCTATGTTTTATCACCAAAAACAATCACCCTATGATTCAGTGTACTTAAGCTTATTTTTTAGGATAACAGAGTCTTCCTGAACTTCCTAACATACCAACAGTATCCTGTTCTCTCAGGGATGACACAGGAGTTTACATCAAACTGTCAAGCAGTACAGTTTAAACCTTCCTTAGTGTGACTGTCATTTCAGTCTTGGAAATTTACACTCAGAACATTGTTTTCACAATAATAGATAATTTAAATTGAAATAGTCTAGAAAATTTTGTGTTCAAAACAACACTGATAACAAAACCCAGATTTACTTGTTCTTTCTTAAGCATTAAAGTTCTACTTAACACACCACATATAGCTACATGGTTCCTGCTTTTTCTCTATGAATGGCTCCAGAAGGACTAACATCTTATTAAGGCAGCTGGTAGAAAACATTGCAATATATGCTGAAAAACAAACTAAGACCAAACCCAGTTTCATAAAGTTTCTTAAAGTATTTTAGGTCCTTGCCAAGTTACCAGCCTTTAAAAGGTCAGCAGAATTTCATTGAAATGACAAACATGTATTTTGCAGGACAAAACCAACCATCTCTGAATGAAATATTAGCAATAGGTTCCCGAGAGCATTCATCTGAAATGGTTCAAGTAATTGAAAGACACGTGGGTTGTTTTACATGCAAGCGACACAGCCCTAGCACAGTGGAAACAGGCATCAGAATTATCCTGCAAGAGGATTTTATTTCAACCCAGAAAGAATGCTAAGCGAAGTTCATAAACAAATAGCCGGAGCTCCTAATGACAAAAACAAAGCTCAGGGTGGAGTGTCCCCTCGCGTACTCTCTCTGCGGTTCGCACCTGCCCATGACCCCCAGTTTTATCCTTTATTCCCCCGAACGCGCGGGACTCGCTGCCCGATTGGGGCCGCACGCTCCCGCTCAGCGCCCACCGCGTCCCTTCGGGGATCCCATCAACGCCTTCCGTACTTAGCACACGTAAACGTTTCGCAAAAGAAACATAACGTAAAGCAACATACGCTCAGAAAGTAACAATAATAACAGAACAGAAAGTCTTACACACGCTGCGCACCGCTACCTGTGCGGAGGAGTGCCGAGCCCGCTCACCTGCCGAACGCGCCCGCCCTCCCTCCCTCCCTCTCGCCGCGGCCCCGCTCGCTCCGGACACGGCAGCACCCGAGAGGCGGCCCCGGCGGCCCCCGGCCCCGCTCACTGCCCACCTGCCCGCGGCCCGTCCCGCAGCGCCGGCGCCCCGCCAGTCCCGCCGCCACCTGCTGCCGCGGGGCCGGCCCGGGCGGGCGGGGCGGTGCCGGGGGCGGGCCGGACCGCTCGGGGCCGCTCTCGGCGGGGCTGTCCCACACCTGACTCCCAGGTGCGTCCCGCCTGCGCCGGGACGCGGCGGGCGGAGAGGGAGCTGCACCGGGCGCTCCCTTGGCACCGAAGTTTCCTCCCTACCGCCCTTCCTCGCCCAAGCCACTCTCAATGCTGTGGCGCTTCCTTTCGCCCATCCCCTGGAGCCCCCGTCCGTACTCCACCAGGCGCCTGCTGGGGCCGGGTGGTCCCTCAGTGCTGCTGCCGGACCGGCCGAGGCTCGGTGGGGAGCGCTCGGCCCCTGCTGGGTGTTACCTGTCCGTGCAGCAGAGCCCCGCTGGGGCGGCGAGGTGTCCGCGGGAGCCATGAGGGACCGACCCGGAGCAGCCGCTCCGTGTACAGGGACGAAGCGGTTAAAGCCGAGCAGCGCCGGGGGAGGAGATTTGGGCCGTGCCGGCCGCCGTCCCGCCGTGCCCGCCCCGCTCCGCGCCGCCCGATTCAAAGCGGCGCCATGGCGGAGCAGGGCCTGGGCATGGCCTCCATGATCCCCGCGCTGCGGGAGCTCGCCGGGTAGGACGGGCCCGGCGGCCGCCGTGCAGGGCGTGTGTGTGCGGGGCTGTGCTGCAATGGGGGAGGCGCGCCCGGCGTGTGCGGCGGGGAAGGGGAGAAGGAGGTGTGCGAGGTGTCCTGCGGCGGGGCCAGGCCGTCACCTCAGCCGGTCCCTTCTCCCGCCGCCTGCCGGGGCCTGGCCCCTCTCTCCCTCCCGGAGGGCGCTGACAGATCCTGACCGGAGCGGCCTGGGGGCCTCAGAGGCCCGGCCTGAGGCTGAGTGTGCTGTGAGCGCTCCCTGAGAGCCCCGTAAGCTGGAATTGCCGCGCTCTGCAGTTTTAATGGCAGCACCAGCACTGGAGCTTTGCACTGCAGTAGGCAGCGAGCGGGTATGGAGGTACAATTGTGTACTGAAATTGTGACCCTACGAGCCCTGAGTGCTGAGCGACAGGCCGGTCACTAAAACAAGAAAATTGAAAAAGAACTCCCTACACCTCCCCCCTCACCCCCCCGCAAAACCTCTACACACCACCAAGAAATCAATTTGGATTTATTTTTCAAGACTTCTAGAAGAAAATCAATGTTTAACATTAAGCTGTTGAGACAGACTTCCAAGTAATTATTTTGTACTTTAAAATTGGTAACATCAAAATATCATTCTTTTTAATTTTAGTGCTAGTCCAGAGGAATACAATGCAGTTGTGCAGAAACCAAGACAAATACTGTGCCAGTTCATTGACAGAATTCTTACAGAGGTAGATGTTGGTAAGCATTACATTCCTATAATCTAAAACTGTCTGCTTTATACTTTTAAGTAATTCCTGTCAAAAATGAAAGTTAAGAACCTCTAAAGAAAGCTTTAGTTGAATACAATACCAGTTATAACTTAGTTTTTAATAAAGCCAGTGATGAAGTATTTTCCATTGGGATGTGAAGTTCCCTATGTAAATAAACCATACACACACATCCCCAAGGAAGGAGGGGTGAATGCTGCAGGGTTGTATGGATACAAATGCTCCCAACAGTGAAAAGCAGGAGTGCCATGGAATGTCACTGTTCATGAGTAACACAGCTTGCAATTCTTAATTTTCACATATGTCTCAGAACTGAAATCTTGTCTGAATCTCAGATAGTTTCCTTCTTGTATTAACACTGGATAGGATCCCTGTGGGATCTGGATAAATCTGATAAGATTCAAATACCTGTTTCAATGGAGCAGCATCAGATATGTCCGGCGTTTTGTTAAACCTTCTGCTTTAGTAAGCTGAATTTGCCATTTAAAACCTTTCCTGTTCTGGAGGTTTGAAACAATTCTCAACATTGTTTCTCTAGCAAGACTGTAAACCTCGGGAAATGTTAAGTATTTGCTTTTCTTCACTCAACACACAGATGGATAGAATTTTAACTGAATGCTAATGCATTTGGGATTAATGATATTTAATGAGTAATTTATACTTCATACAGTTTGGAGTCACAAAGAGGGCTTATAATATGCACTCAATTACCTTCATAGATTAAAAAATATACTCACAATAAATAATTTGAAAGGTTTAATACCATATCATAGTATTTTTTATATATGTTTTAAAAATATTCCTCATAAGGTGTGAACAAAATTTTTGAAGTGGTTTATTGCTATGCTGATTTGAATATTGTCTTATTTTTTTAAAGTCGCCTTGGAACTCATTAAGAAATCAGATTCACAGCCAAGTTCTGTGATGTTGCTTGATTTTATTCAACATATCATGAAATCTTCCCCACTTATGTTTGTAAATGTGGATGGAAATCAGGAGGAAGCCAAATGCAGTTGCATTGGTGAGTTTGTTAAAAATGTTATGTTGAAGCTTGGTAGTTTGAGGATTTAAATTTGCAGACAGTGGGATCATCCAAAAGAAGAGAAAGGGGAAAAAGGCAGATATGTAAGTTCATCATTATAAATTTGTGAGTGAATATGATGATAGACTTTGAATATTGTGAATGGATTAACACTTGTGATAATGGAAATTTCTCAGGACAGACTTTGACATTATCCATTACCATTGTATAGATACATTATTATATGGTGTGGATGAGATATGCTTTACCTGTACTCATTGCTTGAGGGTGTTTTTTTAACAGAGGAAAATGTCTGGAAATACCAGTGTAAAATGTGTGTCCTCCATTCCCAACCCCCATATTCTGCCCCCTCTTCTCCTCTTTTTTTAATGGGATTTGCTGAGTAAATGTCCCAGTGAAGACTGTTTACTGAGCCTACAATTGTAGCATTTATCTCAAGGAGTTTAAATTTAGTGGTAAGCAATCTGCTCTTAAGGAGGTCCTCAACTGGAGATTTTAATTTTTATCTTAATAATAAAAATTCTCTTTTATTGCCCTAGAATTTAGTAACTGGATCATAACAAGGCTTCTCCGTATTGCTGCAGCTCCAAACTGCAACACATTGCACAAGAACATTTGTGATGTCATCTGCTCTTTACTTTTTCTGTTTAAAATGAAGAGTGGCTCCATTTTTGAAGCACTAACTGAAGACTTGCTACATCTTTTTCAAGACTTAATTATCTTGCATGAAAGAGATGCACAGAAGCATCTCTGGGGAGATGGGCTGGTCTGGCCAGTGACTGTACAGAGATTTTCCAGCAATATGAGTGACAAAGTGGGATATTTAAGACTGGCCCCATTACAGCTGATGGGTATGCCAAATATAGAATATTTGGAAGTTGTATTAATGTCTATTCTGACAAATATTGCTGCAGATATCTTTTTTGTAAGACAGGATATTATTCTCTGGGGGATAGGCTGCTCCCTGTTAGAATATGGCAGTCCAAAAGTTAAAACTTTGGCAATGAAGTTTATAGTGAAGTTAATTCATTTAGGAGGACCTCCAGAACAGCTGGCCAGTGTTTTCTTCTCAGTCTTTTTTGCAATTCTACAATCAACACTTGAAATGGATACTGAGGAATCAGAACTCTTTGGAGAACCACTCTTACTGTTGGTGAGGACATTGCTGCCTTTTGAAGCAGATTCTTACAAAACTATTGAACCTGTCTACTTGAATATGCTGCTAGAGAAGCTCTGCTCATGGTTTGAAGGGGATGTGTTTAGGTGCCTTCAGTGTGAAAAGCTGAAAACTGCTTTTTGCCACATGCTGCAGTATTTTCTGGAGTTTGTTCCAGCTGGCTATGAATCTGCCTTACAAATAAGAAAGGCCCGTATCAGTACCATATGTAGAATTTTTGTGAATGTGCTTGGAACTCAGGAAGAACAAAAGGTAGGTTTATTTTAAAAACTGAATTTATTGTGTGAATAGGTCATATACAAAAACCTATACCTATGCAAAGAAGAAAATCTAGGAAATGTAATTTTAAGTTGCATGTTTAGGTTGATACTCCTTTTTTCTCAATTGTTTCACATGTTCGTACAGGTCAGGGTTCTTAAACCTGTTGGATGTAGCTGGACTCCTGTTTTTCACATTATTAAACTGTCCATAAGCTATGCAGGCACAACTGTCTGTCCATAACCATAATCATAATATGAGATGGAAGTAAGGCCCAGAGTGCACTCATATGAGGGCAGCTTTGCAAGTAATGTGCAGCAGTTTGAGATGCTCTTACTTTCCAACCATTTGCTCTTAGTCATGCTTGTTAGGGACAGGTAGAAAAGCTTAAATTAAAATAGAGTCAATGGTTTAGGTTGGCAGGGACCTTTAAAGGCCATCTAGTCCAACTCCCTGCAATAAGCTTCAACTGGAGGAGGGTTCAGAGCCCCACCCAGCCTGACCTTGAGCGTTTCCAGGGATGGGACATCCACCACCTCTCCAGACAGCGTGTGTCAGTGTGTCACCACCCTCCTAATAAAAAACTTCTTCCTGACAGTCAACCTAAATAAACCCTGTTTTAGTTAAGAAGCATAACAAGGTTGTTGATATGCTGAGTGCCTCTGTTCCATCCTGCCTGTTTGTTAAACTTTGTGTGTCTGTGTCATGGCTTTGGTAGCAAGGTATTATGGCAGGAACTGGAAACCAGCTGAATAAGCTGCATCCTGTCTGGTAGCACAACAGGAAACTGCGTTGCTCATAAGAGCTTTCATCTTGTAATTCAGTTTTTTAAAATGAAAGGTTTTAGGAACTTTTTTACCACAATATTTTGCAATTTAATATTTTAAGTCAGAAGCAATAATACCACAACTTAAGGCAGAGCATACATCATGGTACCTCTGTTGTTTGTCCATCCCAGTATCTGGTGAGTCCACTTTATACAGCATTAAAAACACAAACAGAAGAAATCTTTGAGGAGATCCAGCAGAACCAGCTGGAGAGCTCAGATACTGATGGGTGGAGCAGCAGCAGTGACGAAGTTCCAGAGAAAAGACGGCGACTGAGCCTACCCACAAAACATCCAAAGAAATCTCCTGCACCTTTAATGTATGGCACTTAGTAACTGCTTTTATAGTCATTTGCATATTGAATAATAATGACAACTTCTTGAGGCAGTTTCTTCTTAACAGATTGAAAGAGCTTCTGGGGAAAAAAATCTAAATTTTATTTTGAGGGATCAAAATCTACTGGTGATTTTCAAGCCAAACTTTATTAAAGAGGCTGTTTTGAATGGGTTCAATGAAAATGATTTTCATTTTTTCACACTGAAAACAAAGCTGAGAGCATACATAGTGTGACAGGATTGTGTGTGGCTGTGGTCTTACACTGGATGTACTTAAAGCAGGTCTAGTTAAGTCAAGTTGTGCTCAGATGAACAAAACAAATTCTCTCAGCCTCTGCTTGTGCTGTGCTCCCTGATTATCTTGGACTTGTGCCAGCAGTTGACCTTTTTCTTGTCTTTGGGCACTCAGAATTGGCTTGGGCATGCTGCGCTCCAGGTGTGGGCTTGTGATCAGCCTTCACTCTTTGTGTACAGCCCAGGGTGTAGTTGACTTTCTCTAAAACAAGGTCACACTGCTCTAATATTCCACTTTTCCACAAGCCTGCTGGGTCATTTTCTCCAAAGCTGCTCGTTAATTAGCCAGCTCTCAGTCTGTTCTATTGCATCAGGGGTTTTTTGCCAGTTGCAGGACATTTCATACAGACCTTCACAAAGTTCTTGTTGGCCTAACTTTGTAGACAGTTGAAGTTGTGTGAAGAAGCAGCCACTTTTCTCCACAGAGCTGCCTGTCTCCTTGTAGGAGGGAATCAAGTGCACGATTTGCCTGTCATAAATATATGCTGGCTGTTTCCAGTCACCTTCTTGTCCCTTATGCAGGTAGAAATGGGTTCAAGGAAAACTTTTTTCATGATCTTCCTAGGGAGTGAGATTAGGCTGGCAGGCCTATAGTTCCTTGGATTCTCTTTTTTTGCCTTTCTCAATGATGGGTGTAACATTTGCCATTTTATGGTTGCCAAGACCTTCCAAGGACTGTAGAGTTACATGTTTATAGCCTTTCAGATAAGTCTGATATGAGTCATACTAAAATTCAGAGTTAGAATCTTTTCCTTCCTAAAAACACACTTAAGCTAAAGCTTCATTTGGTATTTTCCCAATCCTATGTAAAATATGGATTAGCTCTGGTTTTGCTATGATTATTTATCTTTTCTGAAATAAAGTGTGTGTTGGAAAATAATTAATATGATCAAATTACAGACTTAGCCCTGTAAACATGAAACTGAGGAGTGCTCTGTGGAATTCCATCACTAAGAAAGCAGCCTCCTTAATATCTGTCCTTGAGGAAGAAGTTCTGCCAGGGGATGTTGTCCAGCCTGTGGAAGGGATCGCTGTGGTTCTGCGATTGGCTGCTCTGTGCATCGTTCACTGCTCTCCCCCAGCAGATTTCATCAGGTAAAAGTACCAAGGGGAAACTGTGGGACCAACAGTTTGTGTAACTCTTGTTACAATTTGTGTAATTTAATGCTTGCCTGTATGTCAGGATCAATATTGGATGGGTCTCTACATTTTGAAGAAGTACATTTCCCATTTCCATACTAAGTTGGCTTACAAGCAGTTAATATTCAATATTGTTTGTTGCATTTGTTGCATTGATGTGATTTCTGCTTTAACAGTAAAGAGCATGGAGTGTCTCATCCATGTAACTCTGATACGTGTAAGAATACTCCAAGCTCCTCAGATTCAATGGTGAATGTACAGTTCAAGTGGATTTCCTCTGATTTTACCACAAGAGTAGTGAAAGTCTGCAGAAACCTGTTAGAGGCTGCTACACAGATTGTTAATCTAGAACAAGTGATTGACAGAATAGTTAAAATCTTCGATGCTTTGCTATATGCTCAAGGTAAGAAACCCTTTAAGATTGTCTTGTATTTTGTAAATTAGGAATGCTGATGTTACTAATCTTGTGCTAGTATTCCAACTCTTTTACAAAAAAGGTTAAGTAAAAAAAAAAAATCATTATTTTCTGTTTAGAGACCTTCATTTGCGTTGCTTTATGAACATCGTTTACTTCTCTTTGGCTGTACTTGTATTGATTTTTATCTGATGAAGAGAGTACATGGGGATAGTGAAAATACATAAAAAAGGAAAAAACTTCAGCAGTTTTCTTTTAAAGGCACACAGAGGCAGCATAATTTGCTGTCAGTTTTCCACTCAACAATTTCAAAGCCTGTGACCAGCTTCAGCAAACATGGCATGTGTGGTACCAAAAATATTGAGTACTTCCAGGTTTTTTAAAAGTAACTGCTAGGATGGAGGATAGACTCAGTTACCAAGACTAAAATGTTATTGTGAGTTCAGCTTACCAGACACCCTGAAGTCCATCTGAAAATCTTTGCACAAATCCAGAGATACCAAAGTTATATTAATTCTGCTGCTTGTGTGTTACATTCTGTCATCTGTTGAATGAGATTTTTAGGTTCCATGCCTAAAAAGTATGATAACATGGGGGAACAGTGATACTAATCTTTGTTGATAGAAAGAGTAATATTTTGTAACAAATTAAGAACATAAAATGTTTTATAAATGTTTTTTAAATGTTTGTTTTGCTGCTTCTTTCCCCTAGTGAAAATTCCACTGAGTGATCAGATTCTTGATGACTTATGTGGATTGCTGTCTCTGCCCTGGATTTACAGCCATCCTGATGATTCTTCTTTTAAGCCATCTATATGGGGGTTTGGTCCTCTAGTTTTGAGTCAAAAAACTGCACAGAGTTTCTGTAAGTATGTTAAAGTATATAAAGCCTAGTTCCACTTTGGAATGATTATTATTCTAAAGTAAAATTATTTTATTTGCCTTCTTATGATGAGTGATGGTATTAGAAATTTAGGTCAGGTAACTCTTTGCTTTCTTTTTTTTCTCTTTAGCACCCCAAACTCAGTCACACTGTGTGTTCCTTCTGACTGTCTTCCCAAAAAACATTCATCTGGACTGGAGAAAATCAGTTTATCACTGGGCATTACAAAGTCACCATGAAATAATTCGGGCTACTTGTGTTAAAGGATTCTCTCTCCTGCTTCAACCTGTGCAGTCCTGCAGCGTGATTCCCAGAGCTCTTTTGTATGTATTAATGCAGCTTTTCTGTCTTTGTGCAAGAAGAAAAATGGGCATATAATAAATGGAGCATAAGCACAAAAAGAAATGTTCATTTCAAATGAAATTCATTAGATCTTAGTTTCAGAAATCATGAGATATTAACAGGATAAGTGCACATGATGATGTCTGTGTGATAAAACAGTGCTCACTTAGTATGTCAGTATGCAAGTTCCTTTGCTAGCTGAAGACCCTCATTTAGGAGGGGAAGGGAGATATTTTTGTCAGTAAAATCCATTTTATGTTTGTCCATATGTCTCTTCAAATCTTTGCAGCTTCTCTGCCCTTTTTATAGATGTCTTGGTGTCTTCTGTCCTTTTGTGTTAGTCTTCAGTTTCTTCTTTAGAGCATGCCAGCCTCACCATGCCCAGTGCTGCTGCAAACATTTAACAGAACGTGAGGGTGATCTGAAAAGGACAGAGATGATTTAGTGAGACAGATCCTTAAGCTGTCCTGATAGTACTGCCAGTGTAGTTAGAGAACTCAGACAATGTAGAAAAACAAACTTCTAGGTAAAGGACCTATTAAAACAATTTCATTTTTGTTTCCATTTCAGAAATCAAATCAGAGATGAGTCTGAGCTAGTCAAGGAGGCCTGTGCTGCTATAGTTGGGAAGTTATCTTGTTGTCTTTCTGGTCCATTCCATGTACAACCTTCCTTAGCAGACTCTGCTGTTAAGGATGTTACTCATGATATTTTGTGTAGCAGCCTTACTGTGACTTCTGCTCATGGAAAAACCTCTTCTGTGCAAGCCTGTGTTTTCAAGCCCTTTTTCATTCTACTTGAGAGCAAAGCACCCAGTTCAGTAAAGCTAGGTATGTGGCTTTACCTTTAGTAACATTTTACACTTCCATCTGAGGTACTAAGTCATTATATCTGTACCTTTCTCCATTCCTTTTATTCTGTGTTGGGTTTTTAATAGTTCTATTGATGATTGAAGTGTTGTGTTTCAATTGATATCACTGCTGATATTTAATGTTGCCAGTGATGTTCTTTTTAAGCTGCCTTGGCTTAAATTTGGTCTATGGCTATATCTAAAAGTGTAATACATGATAAAATCTGAATTTTAAATCTCTTCTCTGATTTCACAGTATTTATTCTTTTGGTTAAAAGTTAAGTGTGCTTTATGGTTTGTTTGCCTCACTTTTTTGTGCACTTCAGTAGATTTTGAAAAACTATTAAAAGCATGTTTTTCTTCCCTCCTCCAATCCAGCATTTATAGAAAACATACCTCATCTTTGCAAACACCTGGATTTTAATACTGATGAGTCCAGTGTGAAGACTCTTGTTGGGTCTTTATTAAATCTAATGGAAGATCCAGACAAAGATGTAAGAGTGGCTTTCAGTAACTGTATAAAGAACATACTAGAATCCTTAGACTCTGAAGAAGGATTCATAAAAGAGGTGAATTCATGTTTATTTTTGGGTTTTGTTCCTAACTTACTATGGGTTTTGTTTCACTAGTGTCAAACACTAACATTTATGTGCTTTTGTTCTCCCGTGTGTCAGCTGTTTGTTTCAAGGATGAAAGAAGCCTACACAAATGCCAAAATGTCACGAAATAATGAGCTTAAAGACACCTTGATTCTCACAACAGGAGATATTGGAAGGTATTTTGATAGTATCTTGAAAATTGCCAAGTTGTGTCAGTTTGTGATACAAAGTGCCCTTTCTTTAAGTGTAAGATTACTTATTTTGAAGTCACCCTTTTCCCAGTCCATTGCAACTGTACAGAGCTGTTGGTTCCTGTGGAACATTCCTCATTTTCTCATTTTTTTCTGCCCTGTCACAGGAACTACAGCTAAGCCATGCAGACACAAGCATGACTCATTTTGCACGATGGCAATTGCATGTTCTTAAGTCATTTTATTAATGCAACAATTCAGGTTTTGCTTTTTAATCCTTTTTCTTCTGCTTACTTTGTAAGGGCATCCAAAGGAGAATTGGTGCCATTTGCCCTCCTGCATTTGCTGCACTGTTTGTTGTCCAAGTCGCCTTCGGTGGCCGGAGCAGCGTACACAGAGATCCGGGCCCTGGCAGCAGCCAAGGCCATAAAGCTGCAGGCTTTCTTCAGTCAGTACAAGAAGCCAATCTGTCAGGTAAAAAGAGTAGGTGGTTTAGAAAGTGCATGTCTTTGGGTTCTTTGTATATATTTTGAAAATGGAATTCAAGGTCAAAATTGCAGTATTTCTCAAGATGAAATTTCATAGGACAAGAAAGAAATGATTTTAAGGAAAAGGCCCTACCAACATTCAGGAAGGAATGGGAAATCTTTGATTTTGTTGTGATCTCCCCTCAATAGTGTTGCTTCTCTGGTTTATTCCCTAGATGCTTCATTCTGAAACAGAGGCTCTTGCATTCTGTAGTACTATTGCTGCAAGACACTGTGGTTTAAAATTGGAATTGAAGTCAGCATTGCACAGGCATAATTCTGTGCCATGATTGATTTAGGGTTTTTGTTCTATCCATTATCTAACGACAACAAGTTCTGTTTAAAAAGAAAATTGTCAAAGCAGACTTTTCTAACTTTGAATATTTTTTAGTAATGCAATATTTGAATCCAGAGTTGCAAAACTGAATGTAATTAATAAGTGGATTACAATCCAGTTCTGTTGCAATGTCATAATCATAGATCTATGTGCAATAAATGAGAGGGAAAAATTATGCATGGAAAGACCAGTGAAACTTTTGTGTTTAGTTTTAGGGAGTGAACAAGGGGCAAATAATACTAAATACCTCTTTCTTCATGCTTAGTTTCTAGTGGAATCCCTGCACTCCAGCCAGATGGTGGTGTTGAGTGCTCCATGCCAGGGCAATGAGCTGCAGAAAGAAACAGCTGCTCACCAGAGAGAAATGGCTCTGGACATGTTATCTGAGATTGCCAGTGTATTTGATTTTCCAGATCTAAATCGCTTTCTCTCAGTAAGTTGGTCATTCCTTTTGATATTTTGTGCTTGTGCTTGTGAAGTTCAATTTTAATCCACACTTTCTCTTGGGAATGCTGCAAGTGAGACAGCACATGCAGAAGAACAGTTTTATCAGGGGGTTAGAGGGATGAATACAGTGCCAATTCAAGTATGGTGGATAAGGAGCTAAAGTTTAAAATGCTCATTAAGCATATTAATGATTTAGTGCACTTGGAGGCATCCTTTGTAAGGTGTGATTTTTGCATGGTGTCAGCTTTCTTATTTAAAAAGATGAAAACTACCTTTTTTACTTCTTTTGGGGTTTTTTAAGATTCTTTTGTGGAGAATCTAGATTGACACAAAAAATGCTAGCCCAATTTTTGTTTACAAGTTTCTTAGTATGGATTATATGAAGCAGCTCCTGAAGTAATTAGTTCTATCTGCATTTTTGCTAGGTATATGCATTTTATGAAAGTTTCTCTCTGTTCATACCTGTGGTGATAATTATGACCAGACACATGTTGTGGTACTGACTCAAATGGAACTTAACCTAACCCTGGGGTTGTGGAGGGTTTGTTTGTTTGGTTCTTACATTAACTGTAGTTCTTCATTTACCAGCGGACCCTGCAAGTTTTGCTTCCTGACCTTGCAGCCAAGGCCAGTCCTGCAGCCTCCACACTTATCAGAACCATAGCAAAGCAATTGAATGTGAACAGAAGAGAGATTTTAATCAATAACTTCAAATACATCTTCTCTCATTTGGTCTGTTCCTGCACTAAGGATGAGCTGGAGCGGGCACTGCACTACCTCAAGGTAAATTGGCATTTGCTCTGCTACACCTGCAGATTAGAAGCAACAGCTGATGCATAGTGAGCTTTCTGCTGTATTTAAATTAAGGTATTGCAAAGCAGAGGTTGGGAAATTGCATATGCAGAAATTTTGTTTTTATTGTTTATAATCACTTCCATTAGCTCTGAGGAATGTTTCTAAGATATTTTATGAATTTAGCAAATTCTAAAAGCTTGGTTTGTCTAACATTGAGCTGTTTGAAAGCTTTGACTTCTATAACAAACCAACCAGCCCACTGGCTCCTGTCTCTCAGTGCTCTAATTACATTGTGATGAAATGAAATGATATTTCTTTGTGTTGAGTGCAGAATGAGACTGAGATAGAGCTGGGCAGCTTGCTGAGGCAGGACTACCAGGGCCTGCACAACGAGTTGCTGCTGCGGATCGGGGAGCACTACCAGCAAGTCTTCAATGGTCTGTCCATACTGGCTTCATTTGCCTCCCAGGATGATCCCTATCAGGGACCTAGGGAAATAACCTCACCAGAACAAATGGTAAGGACATCAGAATATTCATGCTCAGTTTTTTCAGTAATTTCTTTTTGGCCATTGTGAGAGTGTGGACAATTTGCCATTCTCTAAACAGCACTTACTTCAGGGGAAAAGTGGAAGAAAGGCTGAGATTTCCTATGAAGTGTTTTTGTAACAGAGAGATTCATACCAAGTATGCATAAAACCAAATCAAAACAAAAAGTGCCTGAACAAACCAACAACACACATGTAAATCCTAACATCTTACAAAATAGCAAGACCCACAGCCTAATTGGGATGTCTGTCAATAACACTGATATTTCTTAAGTAGCTACGTAGTTGGGATTCTTCTCATATGTATTTCAGAATTTGCATTTCATACCTGCATTTTAATTTCTTAGGCTTTGAAATGTGTTAATTGTTTGGGGTTTTAACTTATTGTAATTATTTGGGGTTTTAACTTTATTTTTCCTCTCCATAGGCTGATTATCTGCAACCTAAATTGCTTGGTATCTTGGCTTTTTTTAACATGCAGTTACTGAGTTCCAGTGTTGGCATTGAGGATAAAAAAATGGTGTGTAAACTTAATTCTGAATATTAAAACAAAAATAAGCAAGCACTGTTATAATATTCCAGATTTACTTGTGTGATCATGCAACTGTCAAGGGAGTCTCAAAGATACTAGGGTCCCAAAATGATTCCTTAAAACTGGTGGTCTCACTGAGGGTAGGACTTCTGTGTAAGCTTAAAAGTTCTTGATTTCTTTAATGTTCGGGTAGATAATGATCAGATAATAATGGCAGGGACATATTTCAGTCAGACATGGTGTATGCAAGGATCAATCAACCAGGAATTGTGGGGAGAAATCCAAGTGTATTATTTTTAGTGTGTGAAACAAACACCAGTGGGAGGATGAGGGAATGTGGGAGAAACTGGAATTACTGCATGGGGTTATATAAGGACACCAAAGGGTAAAGTAAAAAGATGGAAATCCAAGAGATTAGTTTTGGTTCCCACAGAACAGCTCCTTTAAGCTTTTCAGTAGAGTGCATTTAGAGAAATTAGAGCTCACAGCTTGAGACAAAGTGAAAATTCTACTGAAGCAGTGCTTCCAACCACAAGACTGGCCTTTTAGCCTCTTCACAGAGTGACTGTAGATGATTTCTACAGGAAGTTTTCAATGCTAGAATGTACATAACCTTTGCTTTGACAGACTGCATTTTCTCTGGTGTTTTTTTGATTTTCAGATATTCATGTTAAAATGTTCTCATTTTCATAGCCCCTTTTCTGCATGCTTTCTGAATTTCCTAATTTGTACAGCACTTCTTTTGCTGTACCTGCTATTGTTTCTATCTTCTGTTTTTGTTCTTGGTGAGTTTCCCCTTGCATGACCTTTTCTCAAGCTCAGGTTTATTCTGTGTTACTGATCTGCCATGCTGGACATTTTACTACCTTGTTTGGTGTAGTGTTACAGTGACTGAAATATCTCCTGCATCTCAGTATTTCTCTTCTGTCTTTCATTGACAACTGAGCTATTACCTGTTCCCTGATGCTTGCCAGTCACTTCTGTGAGCAGTTGTATGTCAACTCTGTTGGGGTTTTCTTGGTTTGATTTTTCTTTTAAATGCAAATTTGTTTATTTCCTCTGTATTTCCTAAGGCTTCTCTTTTCAGCTTGGGATATATAGCTAATCATGTCTTATAATAGACATCTGTTATCATTAACTCCTTGGTGTCTGCAGTTCTTCCCTCATGATCTGTCAACAGCCTAGATAATGCAGGGTTTTGTTACAATCTTGTCATTAGAGATTCATCCCCTTTTTTTTCTAAACCCAAGTTCTTTATTAAAACATCAAACTAATTTTGATATCTTAGAGTATGATTTCTTAAGCAAGGCTAGCCTGATTTTAATAGAAAATATAACTCCTACATGTTTTCCTGAGTATCTAATACATTAAAATGATTTTCATCTGTCTAGGCTTTAAACAGCCTGAGGTCTTTAATGACACTCATGGGTCCCAAGCACATCAGTTCTGTCAGAGTGAAGATGATGACCACGCTGAGAACAGCTCTGAGATACAAGGATGACTTCCCAGAACTGTGCTGCAGGTGAGCTGATGGTGTACCCAAACAGTGACATCCCTGCTATTTCTGTCCTTTGATGCACTGTGTTGTTTTGTTCTGGACAGGAATCTAAACCACAGTGCTGAAATAGCTTAAAGTGCTTCTCACGACTCACCTGAAATATTTCCTGCAGAGGAGAATCATTGATTATATTTTTTGTTGCCTTTTCTTGTTTAGAGCCTGGGATTGCTTTGTTCGAAGTCTGGACCATTCCTACCTTGGCTCCTTGCTCAGCCAGGTGATAGTGGTGCTATTGCCCCTCATACATATCCAACCCAAGGAAACCACAGCAATATTCCACTTCCTCATAGTGGAGAACAGGTACTGCACAAGATATTTTCAGTTAGATGGTTTAAATCCTGCAACAGGAATGGGGATAACCCTAAATTAAAGTCATCCAGCACTGAGACCAGAAAACATATTTTTCTACTAAATAGTTGCTGTTCTATAAAATTGCCCCTTCTCTAAATTGTGTTGAGGTCTTGAAATGTAACAAGCCTCATCTGAAAAGGGGTTTTTATATTGTCCTTATAAATATATATGATGCTGTGGCCAAGTTACAGCCCATTCAGACACTGAAGCCTGCCAGCTGTTCTTCAGTGTGTTTATTGTGCTGATATGGAAAATTACTTCCCTCTGCAGAATAATGATGATTGCTAACATTTGCTCTAAGCTAAAGAGAAGTGTACAGAATTGGAAATGGGGAGGAAATTAGTTCTTTGTTTTCTTCAATAATTAGATGTATAATTATAAAGTGCACAGATTATTATGTTGAGTAAAGTTTCATACATTCCATTCAAATGGTCAGACCAACTGAAAATAAAATCAAAGTTTAATACAAAATACTTTCATTCTCATGCTTAACCTTTTTGAAGATAAGGTTGAGTCATAATTCTTTTTCATCTTACATTTTGTAACATAAAAGGGTATTTTAGGAATGTTGCTACTTAATAGCTTGATTACTTTTGATGGGTTTTCATTTTTCTTGCATTGTATCATATCAACAGTTTTCACAATAAAAGGTAGCAATATGAATAATAAGGCTCTTGTACAAGGCCATAGTAGCAATATTGAAAGAGATTTCTTCATTGCTTTATTTGGATGGAGGTTTTTGGATTCAACTAATGTTTGCTGTATTCTTTGCAATATTTTTTTAATAACTATTAGGGATGCAGTACGAGACTTTCTACATGAAATATATTTTCTACCTGACCTTCCTGAACTAAAAGAAGTTCAGGTTGTCCTTCAGGAATACAGAAAGGTACAGCTTCTTTTATTTATTTGCTTGGCTTTACTGCATGAAATGAATTCATGGCAACTGAGGAAAACATGTGAAATATATTTATCTGCCTGTGATACACAAAATTGGTTTTATGTATCACAGGCATAGTTTGAAGCATGTTCTGATTCTGGTTAAGGAATATGTTCAACATTCCTGTTTCTGTAGCGTCTCCTGAACCCAGACTTTTCTTCTCTTTTGTGACAGATTTTAGAATGAGAAGTCAACAGTTTTAGCTTTGGCCATGTTATCTTTACAGGGAGCAAAGCTTGTCTCTTCTTAGGAGTACTCTGTGGTCCATTTCATTTGCTTGTCCTCAGAATGATTAGGAAATAGATGGGAAGTAGCAATTATTTTTGGGAGTGATGCAACAAAAGTAGAAATAATTTAATTTTAGACAGACTTTAAGCAAAGCATTTTCTTATGATTTTATACTTTTATTTACACCATCATTATATTCACCCAAAAGTAAAATATAGCAGCTTTTTGACTAAAACATTTTTAGAAATGGGCAAGAAGACAACGGTATATAGATATAGGTGAGAATGTAAGCAAAAAGGCAGTTGTTTCCATGTATTCTTGCTTGTGTTCTCGGAGATGCTGTTCAGCCATATTCCTGTTATACTTTCAGTCATATTCCTGTTATACTTTCAGTCATATTCCTGTTATAGTTAACTTGAACTTCTTATATCCTGCTCAGGAATCCTCCAAAAGCACAGACCTGCAGACAGCCCTGCAGCTGTCCATGAGAGCTATTCAGCATGAGAATGTGGATGTTCGGATTCATGCACTTACCAGCCTGAAAGAAACACTGTATAGAAACCAGGTATAGAAAACCTCCTTCAGCAGAACTAAAAATAAATCACATTACCATCTGGACCAAAAGTCTAGAACTCCTAGTTGTGTTCACTTGAGCTGGGTTATTCTCCTTAGTTTATTAAGCTGTTTCTTCATATAATGGGGCAAATGGATTCTTTTTCATGACACCACTGTGTAGGTGGACGTTCAAATCTTTCAAATCGCTGTGATGCTGATTTAGCAAGGCTTGTGTACTATTTTTTTTTTTTCAACTCTGAGGAAAGATGTATCTAAGAAGTCCATTTCAGCAATTTGTTGTGTGGGCTCATTGTCTATTTAGGGCATGTATGGTTTTTGCATCAGAAGCCTCATGCATAAAAGCAAGTGTGTGTGTGTGTAATATATGAAAGAATTAAGATGTGCTTGGAACACCTTAGACCTTTTT
The DNA here is from genome assembly GCF_027887145.1 of Ammospiza caudacuta. Lineage (NCBI taxonomy): Eukaryota > Metazoa > Chordata > Aves > Passeriformes > Passerellidae > Ammospiza > Ammospiza caudacuta. The sequence continues at coordinate 13,358,112 of NC_080603.1, read as the reverse complement.
TTTTCTCTTCCTTCTTTGTCTTCCACCCTCAAAATTTTGAATCCATTGATCATATTCAAAAGCATTTTATAGCTGTGTACAAGCTGAAAACATTGCTTTACAGTTCTGTGTGGTTGTTAGCCCAAAGGGTGAATGTGACCCATTAGAAAAAGTAATAAATCTGTACCCTTAGTAGTTATAAGATTGTGGGATGCTCTTTAGCCAGAAATTAAAAAAAAAAAAAAGCCCAGCTAAAAGAACAAACAATCATTGTGTGTACTCCTGGCCAACCAATAATTCTTGCAGCTCAGGTCAGCAAAATCCTGCTGTGTCTTGCTGAGTTAGAGGTCTAGCAAAATAATTGAGGCAAATCAAACTTAATTAGTTCCACAGCTTGTGAAACTATTTGCTCTGTTATGTTGGCTGTGGTTTCAGTTTTCATTAAGCATAACAACGACAAACATCTTGATTTTTTTCTGTATTTGGACTAAATGTGAAACTAAGGAATAAAAGCTGGGTCAAAGCAAAAAAAGAAAGAACACCCAATTAAAATGATGGACATTGATCAAAGGACTTGAAACCCTGGGCTTTGTAGGACTTGATAGTGATGAAATGTCCAAGAAATGGCAAATAATAAGAATAGAAATGGATAGAAATGGCAGGAAACCCAGGAGGTATCACAACAGTTGCATGAGAGAAGTTGGGAGGAAGTATTGGAACACATGAGAGGAGGCATAAGTAAGTGAAAAATATAGATAATGTAGAAAAGAAAAAAAGGTACTTGGTAAGACAAATTAAAAAAATGAAGTTAGTAGAGAGGTGTATGATAATGAAATACAATATTTGCCATGACAGCATTAACTGAGGCCCAAATTCCTCACACGTTTATTTAGTCCTTCCTAAGGTGAGAAGCAGATGAGTGCAATTGGACTGTAGTTACAAGCTGAACTTGTGGCTAAATGAAAAATTGGAAGGGAGTTACAGGTTGAAGATTTCTGAGATTATTTACAAATATGGTTGGAGAATGGCTCATCTTTATTATTCATCTTCCCAGGAAAAGCTGATCAAGTATGTCACAGACAGTGAAACTGTGGAGCCAGTCATCTCACAGCTGGTGACAGTGCTTCTCATCGGCTGCCAGGATGCAAATTCCCAGGCACGACTGCTCTGTGGAGAATGTTTGGGTGAACTGGGAGCTATAGATCCTGGCAGGCTCGATTTTTCAACAAGTGAAACTCAAGGAAAACACTTCACTTTTGTGGTAAGAAGCATTGCAGTAGTGGTTTGTTTAGCATTAGGAGTCTTCCAAAAGTCCTTGGGAGGAGGGAAACTCTTTTCTCTAGGCCCTTTGAAAATCTGGACTTGCTGTCTCACCTAAAACAGTTTCGAGTTACAATTCCAAGTGGTTATTTAGAGATACAGCTATACTCTGTATTAGTAAAACTGGCATTCTGTTTGTGATTAAGGCTGGAGTGGAAGATCCAAATTTTGCCTATGGATTGTTAATGGAACTGACCAGAGCTTTCCTTGCTTATGCTGACAATGTTCGTGCTCAGGATTCTGCAGCATATGCAATTCAGGTAAGATCTGTGGTTAGATCCTACTTTTATTTCACAGATTATTTTCTGTAACATTGAACTTAGAACCGTGCAATACAATTTTTCATTTTTAAGTATTTGAAACTTCATCCTGTAACAGGTTTAAATTAGAAAGTACACTTAGTATTCTGGGTTAGTCCTCAGATAAGATAGATGAGTTTGTTTTTATGTCACAGTATTATAGGAGACATCTGATGTTTTAGAGGTAACTGGCAGTCCATACACAGGGATTAAGGACTAATCCTGAGAGTGGCTTAGAATTAGTTCAGGTTGCATAGGCAGAAATGAAAAGCAGACTGTTTCTTAGGAATACTCTGTTTCTGCTAACACTTTTAAGAAGCAAGTGAAAAGGAACCTACCCTTATTTTCAGGCTCTAGTCTTTTGTGCTGGTTTTATTTAGCAGATGAAGGTTTTTGCTTTTTCATTCTTGCTGTTTTTGGTGTTTAATATCTTTATGAAAACTTCAGGATAGTTCTTTAGTCCAGGAGAAAATAGGTGGTCCTATGTAGTCAGCAGGTAAGAGTTTTATTAGCATATGCACAAGATTGTGCACTTCCTGCACAAGGAGGAATCAGACTAAATTCTAGTCCTGGTTTATTGGCAGATGTGAAGAATACAAGATAATGTGGTCCAAACACCATCTGGAGAATCTAGGGAATCCATAGTTGAAATCAAAACTTGCCTAGTAACAGAGGATTAACAGTGTTGGATAACAGTTTTTCAGTTATGATTTCTGAATTAAGCATACCATAACTTGTCTCTCATTACTTATCACAGACTCATTCAGGTTGGAAAGATCATGTCATGTACATGGGGTTTTGGGTGTATGCACAGGGTTTTGTACTGTGGTCATGAAAATCCTCAGTGCTAACTTGGTGATGCAAACCATCTTTTTCAGGAGTTACTGTCCATCTATGACTGTAGAGAGACAAACACTGACTGCCCTGGCTCCAGGCTTTGGAGGAGGTTTCCTGAGCATGTGCAGGAGATCTTGGAACCTCACTTAAACACAAGGTATATGACAGCTAAAGGAATGGCTTTTCTTAACACATCTGCTGGGTTTTTTCTCCAGGATAGTGTTAACCATATATGGTTTTGTGACTCTCACTCTTCATGTATGAGTGACTCTCATTCTTTTGTGTATGTATATACACAAAATTGGAATAAGGTCTTTCTACTAAAAGCTGAATTATTACTTACTTGAATGTAATTCTCTCTAAATCTAACAAGCAAAACTTGGAGCTCATACTTTGCTCATGTTTGCCTGTTTGTCCTTAGAGCATTGACTTACATGATGTTTTGAAGCTTTTGTTTTTCTTTCCCCTCTACTCAAATCTACTAGCATCCTATTAGTCCTACCTTCTACAGAAGTAGGAGGAGTTCAGTGAGTTTTAACTGGACTTTTTCTTCACATTCATTTTGTTGAAGTAATGATAAACTTCAAATTATGTTGCTGTCTCAACTAGAAATAATCAATGTTTCCCCTTCTATTTCCTCATGAAGACAGTCTTGCTCACCTGTGATAAGCTTTACCATTTTAGAAAACAGATTTTCTCAGCTTTCATGTATGGTCTGGGTTTTTCCTGTCAAGAACTCAGATGTTTATCAAACTTCATTTCTTAAAACTGATTACGAATAGCACTTTAAAATATACTTACAAACAACCTATCAAGTTATGAGAATTTTTATTTCATATTTCATTTTAAGGAGCTCTAGAATAAAAGATGTTGACTACTGAAATTGGGGGTTTTAATTCTACTTTTAAAGAGTCAGAAGACAGGATTTCATATTGTTCCAGTGAGGGAATTTCATAACTAACAATGTGCTATTGTTTACTGTATTACATGAAAAGTTAGTTTTATTAAATGAATATTTCAAAATTACAGGTACAAGAGTTATCAGAAGGCTGTAAACTGGTCTAAGGTGAAGAAGCCAATTTACTTAAGCAAATTAGGTGATAATTTTGCAGAATGGTCAGCAACTTGGGCAGGTTATCTTATAACAAAGGTAAGAAAAGAAATCTTTCTGCAGACTCTTTGCAAGACAGTTCTTGAACATCATTTCAGTTTCTGCAGGTCAGGGGTGGATGGGAGAATATGGGTGCTGGCTGCAGGCCTCTTACAGGACTTTCCTGCTTCTACAGCAGGGTACTGCACTCCCCCTTCCCCAGCACTGCTTCCTGCCAAGGCTTCACAGGCAGTAGCAAAGCTAAAAATCAAGGAAACTTGTCTTTGACCTGACACTCTTGTGAAACTGAGGGCACTGAAAAATGCTTGTGAGATGTTTCTGAAATACTTCTGGATTTATCTTCTCAGTTTTGGAAAGATTTCCCTGTAGCTCCACAGTCTTAGCACATAAAATATACTTGTATCTTCCTTTTCTTTTCCCTTTCCAATATCTAAGTGACCCTCTGAAAATGTCACTTCCAAATCAGCCATTGTAAGAAGTGAATTGAATTACAATAGCTCAGTAACTGCACTGTCCTCTTTCAGACAGAGTACAATTGAATGTCTTCATAATATCCTACTTTCTGCAGGCTTTTAATTGTGGAAGAGAGGCTGAGTGTGGTGGCAGACTCTCAGCCTTAAGGTTGTTTCTGCAGCCAGTGCAAGTTCTCAATGGTGTAAAACACGTGGAGAAGTGGAAATTTAAGCAGTGCTTGCCTGTCTTTGTGCTGTCAGCAGTTGCTACATGTAATAGCAGCTGCCATCTGGTATTTGTATTGCAGATTTAAGTCCAATGAACCTTCTGTAGAAGACAGGTATCTTAAAATTATTTAATGGACTGGAATTTGTGTTCATCAACCAAAGGAAACCTATTGATTGTTCATGTATTTGCACTTTTGTAATGATGCTTTTCCTGGATATAATATTTTTTCTATAGGTGCGACATGATCTTGCCAGAAAAGTCTTTGATTGCTGCAGCATTATGATGAAAAATGACTACAAAGTGACAATTTATCTGCTTCCACACATCCTTGTCTATGTTTTGTTGGGATGCAGTCAAGAGGATCAACAAGAGGTGAGATGTGTAAAGATGGTAGTGTTTTTCTCAGGAATGGTCAGCAGCTGTTCTTCATGAGAGCTGCTCAGCTCTGTAGGCCTACATGAATAAATTGTTCAGGTGTTAAACTCCTTTTTGTGTATTAATAATAGAAATAATAATATAAATTTTCTGACAGGGTTTTGAATATCCTCATACAAGTTTATGTTGGAACTGCTTTTTGGCAGATTTCCATCAGTTGGGCCTGGGATGAGATATTTTTGTGTTTGATCATGACTGCAGTAACAGCAGCAGCTGGAGTGGTACAAAGAGGAAGTGTGCAACACAAACAGCCAGTAAACTGAACTTTTATAATTCCAAGAATTCACACTCATAATTTTTTCCTCTCCTTTGCATACAATTATAGTTTCAGTGGATAAACTATTCAGCTGCCACATTCATGGGGAGCAGAATCTGTAGATGTGTTGTAGCAAAGCTGGGGTGGAGGAGAAGTCATCCTGCTTCCCTTTAGTTTGCCTGAGCTGTCAGTGCATGTGCCCAAGTGCTGCCATTTGTACTGGGAGCAGCACAGGTATGTACAGAGAGATGCAAGTCTGCAAGGACTCTTTGTAAGCATGTCCTGGGTGAATGAAGGGATTAGAAGATACTGAAAAGTATAACTTACATTCCATTAATTTGAAATTTCACAGCTAAAATATTTGTGTTTAAATATTGTGGGTGTGTAGAGGCGTGTGATGATTTTTCCTCTGTGAGCATCTGTTATTTATGTTAACTCATATTTTATGGACTAAAACAAACAGAAACAGATATTTTGTCAGGGCATTTATTTAAACAGAAGCAAAAAAATAGATCTGTAATCTTGTAACTAGTAGATAACTTTATTCTTACCAAATTTTCAAGTATTGTATTTGTAGAAGAGATGCAGTAGCATTTGTTGTGTCTTGAAACCTCAAGACTTTGTCCCTGTATAGAGTCCCTTGGCAACAGCTGCTGCTTAGTTTGCCATTTCTTTGCCATTTCACTTGTGTCTTTTGCCTTTGTGTAGGTTTACATGGAGATCATGGCTGTTCTGACACACGATGACCAGTCCAGCAGGAGGCTCGAGGACAGCGCATCTGACCTGAGCCAGCTGAGCACACAGACAGTTTTCTCCATGCTGGATCATCTCACTCAGTGGGCCAGACATAAGTTTCAAACACTCATTGCTGAGAAAAATGCTGGCAAGTCTAGCAAAGACAGAAGTGATCTAAAAAGTGAGGGATGCTTATTTTATTTAAAATGGCATTAACATTATTTAAAGAAGTATTTTATTTATGTTTACAGCTTCACATTGTGACCATTTACAAATGCTGTATTAATATAATATGTAATCTCTTTTATGATTTCTTAATGTTATATTGAGATTTCCACCCCTTCTACCCCAAAGGGATTGTTCTGAATGCCTGTTGCAAGAAATACAGATTTAAAACTTGAAAAATGAAATGTTAATTTTTTGATATGTTTAACTGTTTAACTTAATATATTATGTATATAATATATAATATTCTGTGCTGTCTTGCAAGATGCAGAAAGTTCACCAGAATTGTTTTAAATGAATTCTTATTGACAGAAGAGAAAACAGTGTTCTTTAATTAGTACAATTATCTCACTAAATTGTTAAATGAGTTAATTGAATTTTGATGCATAAGCTAATTCTTATAAATGAAACCTCAGTTGACAAACTTTTTAATATGTCTTTCTTTCAACAGCATCAAGTGAGGACTATGGAGAATATCAAAATGTGACACGTTTTCTAGACCTCATTCCCCAGGACACACTGGCTGTAGCCTCCTTTCGTTCCAAGGCTTACACCAGGGCTGTGATGCACTTTGAATCATTTATAACAGAGAAGAAACAAAATATTCAGGAACATCTTGGATTTCTTCAGGTTCTGAAGTTCTTTTTGGTTTATGTTTTTTATTTTAAAATTAAAATGTGTATGATAAATAAAGCTTGGTGAAATTCTCCTTTTTGACGGGAAGAAGAAAAGATTTATTTGTGCACTTGTTAAACACAAGTGTTCAGTCATCTGTGTTTCAGCAATATTTAGTATGTTCTCTTGCTTGGCATGCTTCTTATATGAAAAGGAATTAATAGCTTTCTATTGTATAATAAAAGATTGTAAATTCCTGAAAATAATTAAATGTGGGTTTGTTGATAGGATAGTATTTACTGCTTTGAAGTTGGCTCTGTGTCTTTTGCCAGAAAATACAGCCAAATATATTAACAAAAAAAAGTGACAAGTACATTGGAAGAAATTCCAAGTGGCTTATTCTAAAGTAGAAAAAGAGCTAATGCTAAAGGTATTGCAAATCATAGGAATTATTTTTAAGAAGTATTTTAACCTGTGGGATGATCCTGTTTGTGGTTCCCTATGGTTTATATTTGTCAGTGACACTTCAAATTTGAAAAAAACCTAGTATGTTGCTTTTTCACCAAAAGTAATCATCTTTATGCTATCATGTAATAATAGGATATTTATTTTACTCTTTATACAGATGGCTTCAGGTAAGTTCATGTGGTAGTCTATCAATAGCATGAGATCATAAATATTACTGTATACTAAGGAGAACTAGGGCTTAACTTTGGAAAGAGCCTGGCAAAACTGACATCTTCAATAAAAATTGATTGCCAATGAGTCCTACAGAGTAGTGTGTGCCCCATGTTTAAGGAGTTCTGTGATTCTGCAGGTTATCAGTGAAATACCTGAGTGTTTTTAATGGCCACATCCAATTCTGTTTGTGTACAGAAATTGTATGCTGCTATGCACGAGCCAGATGGAGTGGCTGGGGTGAGCGCCATTCGGAAGGCAGAGCCATCTCTCAAAGAACAAATCCTTGAGCATGAAAGTATTGGCTTGTTGAGAGATGCAACAGCCTGCTATGATAGGGCTATCCAACTGGAACCTGATCAGGTAAATAAAAACCTTATTTTTCTTTTTTAATAAATATCATTATTATTTTTAATCTTTCTAGCTCACAGATGACCAAGGAAAAAAAACTTCTTCAGAATATATAAGTAAAATAGAAATCTAAGTGTTTATTGTGCCAGTTGCTAAATAATCATTGCTGTTGGAGGTGGCTTACGAACTGAAACAAATCTCTTACTGGATTTTTTGAATGTTCATTTATCTTACAGTGCAATTAATTATGCCTTTTTATATTCTAAAAAGCACCCAAATGAGCATATTTCTTCCTTCAGACTGCCATGAGTTTAATTAATGTGTATGTAGGGTTTTCATTTGTTGTTTTGGGTTTTTTTCCTCTTTCTAGATCATTCACTATCATGGTGCAGTGAAGTCCATGTTAGGCCTTGGTCAGTTATCTGCTGTAATAACTCAGGTCAATGGAGTGCTTGCAAACAGGTACTGTAAGCATCTAATACACAGTTCATTTGAATAATATGAAGCTCTGGTATAAATCTCTGCATCAGTAGCCATTTCTGCTCATTATCAAATATTTGAGGCTTATTAAACATAATTGAATTAGCAGTGTGAAGCTAGAAAACTTTGAGTGCTTTATCTATAAATTAGTTATTTCAGGAAGTCCAGAAATTTTCATAGTTCTTGTCTGCTTTGTGAGCAGTGTTGGTATGTGCTTTAATTTCTTAGATAGGATTTTTGCATTGTTTCCTATGTCACTGATTCCATTGGTATTCTGTAGCCTAATAGGTAGATAGATTAAAAGCTGGTAGTTTTTGATGTACCACAGAAGTTAAATACTTTGGAGGTTGTATTTGTGGGATCATGTTGTACAGATCTTATTTGTAATCAGTGCATGTCCTTTGGTTTTACTGACTTCCTTTAGAAGCAAGCTTATCTTGCCTCTTTTCAAGTAAGAGAAGTTTTATGTAAAGAACACTTGCTAATGTAATGTAGGATTAACATACTGAGAGGAGACAGCACAAAATTGTATTGCCTTTGTTTTCTTTAATAGGTCTGAATGGATTTCAGAGTTGAACACTTACAGAGTGGAAGCAGCCTGGAAACTATCACAATGGGATTTACTGGAAAATTATTTGGCTTCAGGTAACTTATCATTACATGAAAGCATTCATACTTCATTGCATTTCTGAACAATTGTATGTTTTAGTTTAATCATTTTGAATCAAGGGGCAGCTACTATCATTTGGTTTGGATTTCACTGGTAGGAGGGTTGGTTTTGACTGTTCTGGATTTTGTAACTTAATTTGATTGTAACCTGTGTAGTCTTTGAGCAGAAGTTTTGAGTGACAGTTTTTGAGTCTATCTGCCTGGTTGGATTGTGGAGTTGAATTATACAGTGTTAATAACATGCAGTTACTGAGTTCTGAGAAAAAGTTATTTTTCCAGTAGCATGTTAAGACAAATTAACATGTCAGGTTAAGCTGCTTAAAGAAGCAGAGTCTTCTTTTTCTCCCCAAAGATGTGAAGTCCACTACTTGGAGTGTCAGACTGGGACACTTGTTGTTATCAGCCAAGAAGAAAAATGAAGCAGCTTTTTACGAGACGCTCAAGGTTGTTCGAGCAGAGCAGATTGTGCCCCTCTCAGCAGCAAGCTTTGAAAGAGGATCCTATCAGCGAGGATATGAACACATTATCAGGTTTCTCATTTTCATGGCACTATTTTTAAATTCACAAACCATGTAATCAAGTATGCAGCAGCAAGAATTTTGCATTTCTACAGTAAATGGTACATTTTTTGTCACCTTTTTTTTATATTCATCCAGCTGAAAACCTTTGATTAATTAGGAATTTATATTTATCCTCCGTGAAAAACATTCCAAATAAAACTATGTGGTATGGTCTTGCCAAATCAGCTAGCAAGCAAATGTAAACATCAGGTAATAAAAACCAGCAATTTAATTCCATGCTTGGAGTAGTACAAATAGGCCAGTAACTCCATTAACTTAAGAGCATTGCTTTTGATCTGTATGGAGGCTGAAAAACTCTTTTTTATCAAGAAAGAGCAGTAAGAATTATACCCCATCCCTTTTCTTTCTTATTTAACTTTTAATTTGGCTGCAGTAGACTAAAAAGTGAGTAGCCTTTTTGAAAAAAAGACTTAATGCTTCCTCTGCACTGTAAATGCATCCTTATGGCAAGATACTGGCTGAAGCCAGTTGAAGTGCATGTTTTAGTTACTTCTTAATTCTCTTTTCTGTTGGTAATTTCTGCAGTGTTGTTTGGGAAATTAAGTTTGGGAATTGAGAAAGAAGTGTTTCAAAGTAGTTTCCTTTAGCCACTGATCCAGGCTACTTGGGAGCCTTTCAAGGATCACTTTTTCTCTGTCAGATGTACCCACTACATTTGTAGCCACTTCTCTCTGCCAGTGAGTGAGAACTGGGACATTTACAGCCACTCAGCTTTCCATCTTTACACGGACAGATATTCACAGTAATGGTATTTTAAAATAAATGGAATAACTTCACTTTAGGTAAAAGTATATTGCTTTTAAAATGGGATTTGTTGAAAATGTCAGATTTTCTGAAGAATTGTTGCTGAAAGTAATAGATAGAAGTACTCTATCTAAAGATTGACTTCCTCTCTGGGTGATCTACATTGTCTCTCTGTTCGCCAGCTTGACAAAGAAATATTGAGGAAAAAACTAATCAGTTGATAAATCCTGGATTTTGTGTGCTTGCTTTTGCTGCATTTTTGCTTTTTGGAATAAATCCTACTGGGTGACATTATTTACAGGACCAAATTTTAGAAAGATAATTGAAAAAACTTTGTAAGATTTGCATGTATCTCAAACAGCAATCAGTTCTCACCAATTTCTTGCCTTTATTTTGCTAACACAGGTTGCATATGCTGTGTGAGCTGGAACACAGTATTGGGCCAATGTTTCAGCAAGCAGATGGTGACCACAGCAGAGATGCCCTGAACTGGTGTGCTCGGATTGAAATGACCCAAAACTCCTACAGAGCAAAAGAACCCATTTTAGCACTGAGAAGGGCTTTGCTTAGTCTCAGTAAAAGGTGAGGACATGACTGTTTCTTGTCTGTGTTGTACTCTCAGTGATTCTCTGGGTTTCCATATATATGTTAGAAGAGAGAAAATAAAACTCAGGGAATTTGTTCTAGACAAAAGCAGTCCTCCAGCATTATGTACCTTCAAAATAAGGAGGAGAAGCAGTTTCTAAAGGCAAGAGAAGCAAGAAACAGGGAGAAAGTGTATTTATTTCTAGGCCTAAATGGAAAAAAAGGTGAAACAAATGTATTAAAATAGTTTTAAATTATCATTATGTAGCATAAAATTTCTTGAGAAATTCAACTTGTGTTTCAACACATTGATTTTTACTTCAGATTTTAAAGTAGCATTCAAAATGGAAATGTTTTATTTTTTGCAAAAATGTCCCTGCAGCCAGGATTACAATGAGCTTGTTGGACAGTGTTGGCTCCAGAGTGCCAGAGTTGCAAGAAAAGCTGGGCATCACCAGACTGCCTATAATGCTCTGCTGAATGCTGGGGAATCAACCCTCTCAGAACTTTATGTAGAAAGAGCAAAGTGGCTTTGGTCCAAGGTAAGGAAAACAAAAATGGAATTTCGTTTTCTACCTGCAAGAAAATAATATTTTTAATTTTCTTCAAGAAAAAAAGGCACACAATCAGCATATGTAAAACAAGATATGTCAGTTGGGATTATCAGCACATTGCAGCTGATCTCCAGGTGCTGGTCAGCCCTGTTCTGTATCCACTGACCTTCCTGGCACCCTTGTATAACACTGGTGGATTACCTGGCAAATTTACATTCTTTTAATAGTACACCTCTTCTTAATTTGCATCCTTTTAACTAATAGCAGCAAGTAGGCAGCAAACATGATAGAAATTATTGTGGTACACCTAAAGGCACAACAATGCTGAGATAACATGGAATACAAGAAGCATTTGAAGTTAGTAATTAATATTCAGTTACCACAGCCAGAATGGCCTAGAAGACATTTGGGGACACAGCTTTGCCTTAAAGCAACTCTTAGAGGGAAGTTTTGCATCTCTCTTATTTAAAGTATATCAAATGTTTTCTGTCTTTCCCATAGGGTGAAGTTCATGAAGCACTAATTGTTCTCCAGAAAGGAGTTGAGTTGTGCTTCCCTGAAAATAAAGCACCCTGCAGTAGCAAAAATCAGCTCATCCATGGTCGGGCAATGCTGCTGGTGGGCAGATTTATGGAAGAAACTGCTAACTTTGAAAGCAATGCAGTGATGAAAAAGTATAAGGTAATCTGGAATACTGCCGTTAACAAGGCAGGAGCTTTGAATTATAATGTATTCCTTAAGTAAGCTGCTGTTCTGCTCCTCATAGTGTCAACCAAGTATAACATAGATGGGATTAAACAGTGCATCCATTGTAGCAGGGAAGCAATTCTTCTTGTTAAGATTTACCTGTCTTAACTAGGTTTAATGTAACACATGAGTACAGGGAAGACTGCAGTTCATATAATTCTTTTTGAATAAACAAGTTACAGAAGTATGGCTTTTTTCTCATGGTTGCACAGATTAGAATTCCTCACTAAAATGGACTACTCCAAATACTCAGAGTTGACTTGGTGATCCATTGCACTACTCTTCAGTGTTATTTCTCTCTCTTGTGGTGACTTGTGTGATTTAAATGTGCTTCCAGTCTCTGAAGAACTAGGAAAAGGGACAACTGGTATGATCTTCTTAAACAAAACAACACTGCATGCTTCATCTTGTGATACCTGTGAAACACTTTTTGGCATTGATTAATATTGCCTTCTAAAACAGTAGGAGCTGCAGATGTTTATGCTTCCTTAAAAGCAGCATGTCTCCTGTCCAAGTTTTGGTATTTGATACTGCTAAGAGTTACTGCTGTCTTACTAGATAACATACATCTGTAAAAGTAATTTAGGGAAAAATGTAAATGTATCATACTCAAATGAAGGTTGAAATAATGTAAACAAATGAAATTTCAGTGGATTCCATGAAAACACTAACACTCAGTAATCTCTGCTAAGTATTGGCACAGGAAAGAAGCCAGTATTAGATAAGGGAAGTCCCTCTCACCAATTATTTCTTTTCTAATACATGTCACACAATTTTTTGTTTTTCTTTCAAACATCATGATTTAGAAGGAAAAGAGAAATGTGAAAAATATGGAATCATAGATTCATTAAGGTCAGGAAGATGATAGAGTCCAACTGGTAACATCACACTGTTTCACTTTTCAAAAAGCTCTGAGAAACCCAGTACTGAGTTATTAGGATCAGGAACCTGATTTTAAAGAAAGTATGATCTTTCCTAGTTCAGGAATCCCTTATCATGAATTGTCTGTCTTCAAAACCTAGATGTATTTTGAAAATGGACTTCTGGTTTGTAGAGGCAATTATCTTGAGGCAAAATTAGAATTTTGGAGTTACAGGGTTAACAATTAATAACTATTGTGTACATACTCCGTACAACATAACTAATACAAGATTGTTTCTTGAAAAGATTTATTTTTATTTATTATTTTTAAGTTAGCATCCTCTCAGAAGTAATTGTCTCATTTTGATGTTGCAGGATGTTACAGTTTTCTTACCAGAATGGGAAGATGGACATTTCTATCTTGCAAAATACTATGATAAATTAATGCCGATGGTAACTGACAACAAGATGGAAAAACAAGGAGATCTGATTAGATACATAGTTCATCACTTTGGCAGGTTAGAGGGGAACTTGGCTTGCTTTCTGTAAAAGGATGACAATTATCCTGGGGAAAAAAGCATTTCTGTAGGAATATATTGTCTTTCACCAATTCAGACTGACTCCAATTTTTCTGCATGATTGTAAAACAAAGTACTACATCCTTCCTTTTTGTTTTCATACATAATTAATTTTACTTCTGACCAACCAATTGTGTCTTTTGTCAGAAAGTTAATTATTTAATCTGTGGTTTTGAGTAATAAAAAAAAAACCCTTTGTATATTTTTTGGTTGTTGCAGATGCATTAAAATGCTGACATCAATTTCTAAAATTAGAATGGAATATTAAACAAATGACAATGTAAAATTTGTATTACTTCTAATATATATCATTCTTTGATTTAAACATTTAATCACAGGTCTCTACAGTATGGAAACCAATTCATTTATCAGTCAATGCCAAGAATGCTGTCTTTATGGCTGGACTTTGGAGCAAAAGCATATGAATGTGATAAAGGTAGAACATTTTTTCCCAGTACATAGTTCCCATGTCATTCTTTTGAATAGATGAATGAAAGAACGGTGAAGTAGATTTACAGTTTTTTGTTTAGATTTACTGCCTGAGGTTACATGGAAACAAGAAAGTACTACTATTCTTGTAAAATACAGGATGTTAATATGCAGGAGAGTATTAATTATTTCAATTAAATATTCCAGAATTTTTCTCAAGTATATAGTGAGACAACATTGTTCCTTGGGTAACTCAAGGCATTAGATAAAGGGAAAATCGTTGCATGCCCCTGGTCACCACTTTTAAGCTGCCTCATGAGTGGTTAGTAATAGTGTTGTATGCACTTGCTACAGTAAAGTGTTAGGCCTTGGAGGTTTTTTTTTCAATTTGTTTTGGTTCCAGTCTTTGAAGGAATTTTTCTGAAATTTTCCACCTCATTTTACTGTAACAAAATGGAAAAAAAATCTTTTAGGCAATAGCATGAAGGCATGAGAAACTAACACCACAGATGCACTTTGGGTGGGAGATTCTGGTACAAATGAAAATTGCAAATACTGCTTGCAGGTGTGGAGTGAAGCAGACAGGTGTGCTCCTTGATCTTGTCCTCATTCTACACACTTAGGTCCACTGTTGGCTGCAGGCACATCAGATCCTGCACTCTCTGTGAAACTCAAGCTGGCTCCTCAGGGACAGGGGTGGAGATAGGAGCAGATGTACTAATTTCATCCCATGGAAAGACTTTCTTCATTTCCTCTCCACTAAAGAACATTGGAATCCTTTTAAAAGGCAAATACATGAAGTGGTTTTAGCCTGTTCTATGCCACTGTATCATTTTAGAGAAGTCATTTTAGGGGTGTGAGGGGATTCAATTTCCTGGTATTCTGCTTAGTTAAATAGCGTATGTGTTCAGTCACTGTATGCTGTGTTAAAAAGAATTTTACAGTTGGAACTTTTTAGTTGCCTTCAATTTTTTTTTGGCTCATGAAATTGCCAACAAAATATTATTCTCTAGCCTTGATTTAAATGACTTTCCATTTCCAGTGGGGAGAACCAGGAATATGGTCTTTTCGTTTTTCAGCAGGTCGTTCAGAACGTGTTCAAATGAAAAATGATCTTGCTAAAATAAACAAGGTGATTACAGAGCACACAAATCACCTGGCACCTTACCAGTTCCTGACAGCCTTTTCTCAGCTCATCTCCCGAATCTGCCATTCTCATGATGAAGTCTTTGCAGTTCTGATGGTGATTGTTGCTAAGGTGTTCTTAGCCTATCCACAGCAAGCAATGTGGATGATGACTGCTGTGTCCAAGGTACCTTGATATGTATAGCTACACCTTTATTGAGTTCACAAAACTGTTTTTCTCAGAAATGTAAATATAACCCATTTTACTCTAAGCTGATAAGAAGGATTTGAGAGGCTCATTTGTTATGATACAGTGTTGTAGAAGAGGATATCAGTGCCATCACTGCAAATTATTTTATTGCAGTCTTAATTCATATATTACAGTTTAAATGTTCCAAATTGGAATGCTAATATGCATCCAAACTTGTATGGTGAATTAGGAAAGGAAATTTGAATAACAAATAGCTGATGAATTGTGTAGTTATGGGCAACAGATTTTGTTGCATTTACAAATTGTGTTACAGTACTTTCAGTCCTATAATCAAAGAATCAGCTTAGTAGATAGCTGTGATTACAAGTAATTACTTAGCAGTAAGGTCATTCCAAAGCAGACTGGGAAGTGGGCTGCATACTGTTTCTTGAGGATGGTGAAATAACATTCAGGATACACTGACATATCCTTGAATATTGGCCTTTATGTCGTATGACTCCCAAGAATGGTTTCAGAAGTAACTCCCACACACCCAACAGTACCACTTCAGCTTTTCAATTGAAACTTTTCAATTTCAATTTCAATCCTTTTCCAGACATTAAATATGATAAGCAATATGGAAAGAATATTAATTACTGGGGGGGGGGATTCTTCAAATCTTTGTTTAATAAATTATAACTTTGCTTTTTTTTCAGTCTTCTTACCCTATGAGAGTCAATAGATGTAAGGAAATTCTAAACAAAGCTATTCACATGAAGGAATCTTTAGCAAAATTTGTTGGAGATGCCACACGCCTTACAGACAAGCTGCTGGAACTGTGCAACAAACCGGTACCCACAGAAACAAACAAATGGCTGCATGTCGGGGGATTAGTCAAGAATGTCATGCAAAAGCTGCTTCTGATTGCTTTCATTAGCCAATTCATAATCATATCATAATTTATTACATGAATAATAATATACCAATAATAATCATTATTAATTCATAATGCTTTGCAGAAAATGCACAAAATTGTAAAACATTTAAAATAGTTCTAATTGAGCACACTATAAAATCTTTCAGTGCATAATGGCTTGTTTAACAGTGCATGGACTTCACATTGTTTTGTACTTTCACATATCATTCATGCCCATTAATTTTCAGGGTTTTATTGTAAAAATACGGTAGTTGTACTTTTATGAACAAATCAACTTGATAATGAAGGTAGAACTAAATGAATTCTTTCATTATTCTGTTTTTATATTCAAAGTGAAAAATGTCTGTCATATCAGCCAGATATACTTACTTCTTGATTGTTTAATTTGAAATGTAGCTTGCTGTTCTTATTACAATCAGCATTTATTATTCTAGTCCATTTATTAGTTAATATGAAAGAGCAGTATTATTTTAAGTGTTTGTTAACTTTAAAGGTTATTTCTAACTTTGGTCATCTTTTTTTCCAAGGTTGATGGAAACAACTCAACATTAAGCATGAGTATTCATTTCAAAACACTGAAAAGATTAGTAGAAGAGCACACCTTCAGTGAAATTCTCATTCCCTTGCAATCTGTAATGATACCAACTCTTCCCTCAATTCCTGGTACCCATGCTAACCATGACCCTTTCCCTGGCTGCTGGGCCTACATCGCAGGCTTTGATGATGCGGTAAGGCTCTAGTTGTCACCTGCTTTTTCACTTCATGTTCAACAAACACAGCTGCAAATGCATCTCTGTTCTCTAGAAATGGGAGGAGGAAGGAGGAAATTCCATAATTCTGTGGAAGCTGAGCTGTGTGGCTTCTGCCACAGCAGCCTGAGGGAACTGTGGCCCCTTGGCATCAGATAAAGATTTGGTCTGAGGTTAATGTGCTGCAGCACCGTGGAAGTGCTAACACAGTTGGTTGCAGTGGTTTATTACAATTACACACTTTATTTTGGATAATCTGGTACAGATGTTACTTAAGAAGTTCTTTTTTCTTTAGGTGGAAATTCTTGCCTCGCTTCAAAAGCCAAAAAAGATCACCTTGAAAGGTTCAGATGGGAAATCCTACATTATGATGTGCAAGCCAAAAGATGATCTGAGAAAAGACTGTCGGCTGATGGAATTCAACTCCCTTATTAATAAGGTTTGATGAATGAGACAATCAGGTGCATTACACTTACTGACCAGAACAGAACAGTGAGTTAACAAAAAATCCAATTTAGCTTAAGCAAAAAAAACAGTAGCAATTGATACTGTACGACTTCTAACAGGCTTGTGAAAACAATAACAAATTACAATATACAGGACAGGTTATTTACAATAAATAAGTATCTGCAGACTTTCTGCTGTCAAGTTCAGCATTTCTTGTTTATTAATTTCTAATATATTTTATAAAACACAGGTAAATTAATTTTTTCATACTGAAGTGTCGCCATACCTCTTATTTTAGTTCTGTTTTGCTTTTCAGCAATATGCTTAAGGTTAAGGTACCATGTCCTCTGTGCAGTTAAAGCAAATGACAGCATCTCTGAAAGATTTATTTCAAATATTGCATTTAAGAGATTTAAGCCATGTACAATTTATACAATTTTACTATTTTATTGCAAAATCCTCTTTTTTTAAATTTACTTTGGTGAACAGATGCACATTTTGCTTTCATTTGACCTACTGGAGACTGTGAAGCTTAGATTTGTAAATTCTAGATTGTGTGATTAGAAAGTAGTTATAGATAGAATGTAAATGCTATAGATCCATTTTGATCCTATCTGTGTTCAGTGTTAATCTCATTTTCCTTTTGTGAATAGTGCTTAAGAAAAGATGCAGAGTCCCGTAGGCGAGAGCTCCACATCCGCACCTACGCAGTGATTCCATTAAATGATGAATGTGGCATAATTGAGTGGGTGAATAACACTGCTGGTCTAAGAAATATCCTGATAAAACTTTATAAGGAAAAAGGTAAAGAAATATATTAGAATATAGTAAAATATTTTAGATATTTTTAATGGGCTTGTATCTTTTTAAGGAAATGAAGCAAATGGCAGGAGTCAGGCTAAATTCTAGGAAGATGTAGTCACATGTATTTTTATCTATCAGCAATGTATTATTATTCATATGTGTGGTAGACTTTTGCTCTTAAATGGAAGAGAGCTGGAGCATGGAATTAACAAGTTCCTTACAAGTACTGATACCACAGGCATCTTAATACTTTCCTACATACAGTGATGTAAATTGTTTCAGCAGCATGGGGATGTGCAGCACTGAATAACAAAAAATACTTGAACTTTTTCTCTAGATTTGATTTGCTATTTTTCATTTTTGTTACATTTATGTGAGATAATTAATATACAATTGAGTCAAGGTTAGGAATACAGCAGCTTTACAGAGAAAATATCAGGTTTATTTTGAATTTCTTGTTAACAAAGCAGCTTTCTGATCAGTGCAATAGAAGTTTGAGGAAAAACTTCCCTGTACCCCACAACCAACATGGTTTATAGATTATTTTTCATTTGATCATTTATTTCAACTTTACAGAGACATTTATTTTCTTTAAATTACCATATTGTAATAGTACATGTAAGGTTTTGTATTTGGGGATTCCTTCTCCCTAACTGAGGAATTGTGTTGCAGGTATCTATATGACTGGGAAAGAGCTGCGGCAGCACATGCTTCCCAAGTCAGCACCTTTGGCTGAAAAGCTGAAAATGTTCAAAGAGGTCCTTCTGCCTCGTCACCCTCCTCTCTTTCATGAATGGTTTCTTAGAACATTTCCTGACCCTACTTCATGGTGAGTGACTGGGTTGGGTCAGCTCAAGAACATTCAGTTTGTGTATTTCCCTAAGAGTTAATGGCAGCCCAGGATGAGGCCAGCAAGGTGAGCAGTGCCTCAGAGCTGCCTGCTGTGTCTCCCAGGTACAACAGCAGGTCAGCCTACTGCCGCTCCGTTGCCGTCATGTCCATGGTGGGCTACATCCTGGGGCTGGGCGACCGCCACGGCGAGAACATCTTGTTTGACTCCTTCACTGGGGAGTGTGTGCACGTGGATTTCAACTGCCTTTTCAACAAGGTGAGAAATGCCACTTGCTGAATGTGCTCTGTGTATTATATGCATATAAGTTATAAATTTCTGCTGTCTCGAGGCTTTTTTCAAGTTTTTACTTTAACATATCCATTGTGTTCTTTGTCTCACTTTGTCTTTTATTTATATCCCAAAAAAGCCTGGGATGTGATAGTTCTGTGTGCTGCATTCGATGAAAACCACCTTTTTGATTTAGCCAGTATCTGATAACCTGATGTGGATACAGCCCAAATCACTGTTCGTGACTCTCCTCTCTCCACTATCACCCTCCAAACAAAACTGTAATTGCTACATTCAGAATTCTGCTGCCGTGGAGAATTTCTTGTTCTCTCTCACACAAATTCAGCAGAAAAATTTCAACAGTTCTGTAAAATAAATAGCAGAAATTGTGGCCAGATTGGGATTTGAAGATTTGGTGTTACAGTTGAAAGATATTTTAGGTGTGGGACATGTGGCCTTTTTAATTCTGATACATGAAGTAGTAATATTGTTGGGTTATTTCTTCTGGTTTCTTTTTAGTAAGTCTAAATTGTCCTATATAACAATTTTTTTAAATGTTTTTAAGCTAACTTGCATATTATAAAAGAAAAGTTAGCATTTTGCAATGAGACTACAGAGCATAAATATATATTTAAGAACTAAATTTTATACCCTGTATTAGTGTGTTCAAACAGGGAAAAAGAGGTTATTTGGACAATGTTATCTTTTACTCATTGTAAGTTCCCCTTATCTGAGTAGGACTGTGAGCTGAGCAAACATCTCTTGCTAGCTCAGAAATTGCTTCTGACAAAGATGGAAAAAGGAAGAAAAAAGCTAAAGCCAATGCAATTGTTACTCTTTAATACTGCTTAAAACACTTAGGGCATCCCTTTTTTCCCCAATGTAAAGGGAGAAACTTTTGAAGTTCCGGAGATCGTTCCTTTCCGCCTCACCCACAACATGGTTAACGGCATGGGCCCCATGGGCACGGAGGGGCTGTTCCGCAGAGCCTGTGAGGTCACCCTGAGGCTGATGCGAGACCAGAGGGAGCCTCTGATGAGGTATGGCCGCTGCTTTTGTGCAAACTCCTCAGAGCTGTCTGTAGTGTAAATGTGTGCAACAGCAACTGCTGGGGAATGTGCCAGTTCCAGCATGGGCCTGTCCTGCAGCTCACTCTTACCATGGCATGGAGCTCAGTATAAAGCAGTAGAAATATTCAGCACTAACTACAGGCTCCTGACAGTGTTTGTGTTTTGAAAATTAAATGTATTTTATGTATCATATCCTTTTCTATTTTTTTTATTTATTTAGTGTCTTAAAGACTTTTCTCCATGATCCTCTTGTGGAATGGAGTAAGCCTGTTAAAGGGAATACAAAAGCCCAGGTGAATGAAACTGGAGAAGTTGTCAATGAAAAGGTGAGTTTAAAACAAACACAACCTAAAGTATTCAAACATCAAATATCCATTATTGTTACAAATTACATATTTCCTAATTGAAACTTCATCTTTTTTTTTTTTCTTCCATTTAAAAAATTTCTCTGGTTGTTGTTATCTCTCTGTTCATAATTTTTATCTATAAAGAGATTCTTTTAAACTGATAAAAAATGTAATTTATCTACTGAAGAACCAAACAAAAAAGACTGTAATTCTCTTGTTGGTATTAGTAAATCAAGGACAACATCAGCAGAAGCAATGGATCTTGTTACCCCTCATTGCAGAGTCCTCCAGATTTACAGTGATGGTGACATCTGGAGTCCTTTCCATGTGTATTTTTATGCTTTTCCTGAGTGGACGTTTATTATTGAATAAATATGTGCCTTGGTACATATAAATAATTATGTGATTAAAATTAAGATTTCATACTGTTTCTTTATTAGCTGCTGCTGAAGACTGTATTATTGATCCAAAGTATAGCTTAATTTTTATTATCTTCCCTCTGTGCAAAATTTCTGATTTGTCCCTTTCTATTTCTTTAAGGACTATTTAATGAAAATAAATGTGTAATAACAGGCAATACTTAGGGAGCACTGACAAACACAACAGCTAAGATAAGGAAAAACTACATCATTGAAACTGTATGACAACAAAGAACTTACCTGGTCTATTTTAGCACAGAAAATCTCCTGGTCTTCAAACAGTTACTAACCAGTCTGCATTCTTTTACAATAATTTTTTTTACAAGACCACCCACATAATTGTATATGTTAACTGCTTTTTCTGGAGGAGTGCCAATGTTATGCTTGAGCTTTAAAAGCAAATGTGTGAGTGTAATTGGTATGAACTAGCAACTCCAGTGGGCCTTGGAACAGCTCATTTTGAGATGCTCAAATTTTAACCTAAATTTTCCAGACTTAAATTTTAACCAGCATTCCAGGAACAAGGCTAGGAAAATGTTGCATTTATTTGAAATTAATTGTATGCAATAAAGCTTTCTAACAATTCCCAAATATAAAGATATAGCTCTTTCAGTCTCCTTTGGTAACTTTAAACTGTAAAAATGTAAGGCAAAAGTTATAGCTTGACCAATAATATATTCATTCTGGAGAATTGTTCATAAAAGTGAGTAACCTTTGTTTTCAGTGTAGCTGGTATAGGCATCTGGATTTTGTATTAAATTATAATGTGATTTCAAACACATCCTAAGAAATACTGGTTTTATTTTGAGAAGTGGAAGTTCATGAATAGTACAATTTTTTTTTTCTTCCTTCCAGGCCAAAACCCATGTCCTTGATATAGAGCAACGGCTGCAAGGTGTCATTAAGACTAGGAACAGAATCAAAGGATTACCTTTATCTATTGAAGGGCATGTTCACTACCTCATTCAAGAAGCAAGTGATGACAACCTGCTCTGCCAGATGTACATGGGCTGGGCTCCATATATGTGATATTTGTTCCCTTTGGAATGGTACCATCCACAAGTGCTGAAGCTATAATATTGTTGGGAAGGAATCAGCCAGTGGTACCTGGTTACTTCTGTTGATTTTTGGCTGCAGGGAGAAGAACAGGTTTATGGTCTTCCAAAATCTGTGTAAAATGTGCAGTGCCCTTGCAAGGATGCTATGAATGCAGATGTGTAAGGTGCAAGGACTTACCTTTTGAACACACACAGTAGGCAATACATAAGAACTGCTTAAAAATTAGACTATGCAAGGCTCTGACTATATGAAAGATTTTCATGATGTTGACAGATGCACTATAAAGTACTGTATATTTTTGTAAACACATTTCTCATTTGGTTTAGATTAGAAAATAAAACAATGAAGTTTTATACTGATAGGATGTAAAGTGGTTATTTCAGCTTTTGTACTCATATACAGAAGGGCTTTCTAAAAATTATTAATATTTCTTTCCAGCAGTAGACTTTTCTTCAACTTTCTTCCATGTTGCCTGGTTATCTCTAGGAAAGCTTCTGTGATCTTAAATCTTAGCATGAATAAACTGGTAAAGTTGTTTCTATGTTCTGAACCTGTTTCCTTAGCCCTTGAGTGCTAAAAACCCTCCTGAAGGACAAGGCACAAAGCTGGGAGATGGAGGAACCCTGTCAGTGTGGCTGTGAGGCCAGGCCAGCCGGCAGGTGGTTGGAGCTGTGACTCTCAAAGCTCCTGAGAGCCTTGCTCTGCCTCTCTTCCTCCCCTGGAACAAGCACAGCTCTAGGGGTGTTTTTTGACTCCATTTCAGAAAAGGTGTTTTAGCACAGGGGGTAGACTAAAATATGGTTGAAAGGCAAATGCTGTCTTACATAAGTGCTTGCTTTCTAGGCATCCAAATTGTAGGGAAATGAAGGGCGGGGGGAAATAGGGAAAAATTATACCCTTTTAACCTACAGTAGGCTATCATTAGAATTTTTGTACAGTGGTTTTGTTTCTGCTATTCTGAGAGACAAAAGAGTGCTGTTAGGTTTTGAACATAGGCTCACACGGTGGTGTGACACTCGCCTGTTTCTTCTCTTCAGCTGAAATCCAGAGGTTTGGGAAAGTAAAATAATAGGTTTGCAACCGCTTCTAGGGCGTTTGTTTCTCTGTTTATTTACTGGGTAATCTAGAAGTGTTGTCACTGTCCCACAAACGTGACGAGTTTTCCTAGTGAAATACTTGGAACATAAAGTGATCTTTTCCGGTGTTGTGTTTGAGTGCTGACGTTGTTTTTCTCAGTTTTTATCAGTTTATGGGAGCGCAGAGAGCTGCCCAGGGAGCTGTTGCAGCGGGCGTTGCCACCGCGCGGGGCGCAGAGCTGCTGCCCGGGGCGGGGGGACGGGGCCCGGGCTGGGGCAGGGCAGGGTACGGGGGTCCCGCGTGTTCGCCGCCGTCCAGGCCCTGCGTGCCGCCAGCGGCGGTGAGGCAGCCGAGGGGTGGGAGCCGGCCCGGGCCCGCCCCGCTCCCGCCCCGCTCCCGCCCCGCTCCCGCCCCGCTCCGACGCCGCTCTGTGCCCGCTCGCTGTCGGTGGTGCGGGCGCTCGGCCGCTGTCAGTGCGGCGCGCCGGAAGGAGGGCGGAGCGCGGCCCGCGGTGTTTGGTTCCGGCGGGGCTCTGAGGGCGGCGGGGAGCTGTGGCCATGGGGGTCCCCAAGTTCTACCGGTGGATCTCGGAGCGGTACCCCTGCCTCAGCCAGGTGCTGAAGGAGCATCAGGTGAGCTGGGGGCGGAGCGGCGCTGCCTGACACCGGCCGGCCCCGGGGGGTCCTGCCCCGGCCCCTCGGCGGGATGAGGGAGGGGGGCGAGCGGCCGGGCCTCGTCCCCGGCCGGCCCTGCGGGACCGAGTCCCGGCCCAGGCCGGCTCGCCCACAGCCGGGGCGGCGCAGGGGGGCGGCTGCGGCTCAGCGGGAGCGGCCGAAAGTGGTGGGAGGGCGGTGGGCGATCGCTGGGAAGCGGGCGATGCGTTCGGTGCCCCCTGGCAAGCCCGTCTGTCCGGGCCGAGCCCCCCGCTGGCGGGCGGCAGTGCCCGGAGCCCGCGGCTGAGGGCCGGCGGTGCTTTCAGCAGTCCCGGACCCGGAGTGCCCCGTTCCCCCGGGGAATGGCCGGCCCGCGGCAGTCCCGGCCCGTGGCTGCCCCGCCGGGCTCTCCCCTCGCTCTGGGTCCCCTCGGCAGCTCCGCGGTGCTGCCTCAGCACCCGCGGGGAGCCCAAGGTCGGAGTTTGCTCCTTGTTGGGCTCAGAAAAGTTCCAGCTGCTGACGGCCAATGGCGCGGTAATGACGAGGGACAGGTTTTACAGCTCGGCTGCGTTTCCTTGTTGTTGCCTGTGTCGGACAGTTTGTGTTAGCAGCTGAACCGGGAAGTGTGTTCAAGCCTGGGAAACGAAAGCCGTAAATCATACTTCCAACAGTTGGACCAAGACGTCATCTTTTCAGAGATAGCACGTTTGGTACCTGTTGGATACAAGCGCTTCTAATCATCATTTTCAGCTGGTGTCACAGATGTGGTTTTGTAGATTGAATAAGGATGGTCTGAGATAGGTGATAATTGAGAGTGTGTTTGAATATTGATACGTTTTCCCTAAACACCTGTGATTTTTAAAGATTAAATAGCTGTTGTGTCAGGGTAACTAAGATGCCCAGCTCAAGTGATTCCCAGCCTGCATGTTTGGCCTTACCTGCTAGTTTTAAAGCAGTTTTATAAAGCTTAGGTCTTTTCTTGTGATCTGTTGGCCTTCTCTGAAGTGTCTAAAGCTATCTGTGTAGCAGGGCAGCAGCAGGTCATGCTGCCTTTTCTGCTGTTTCCTTAGAAGCCTGGGCTGCTCACACATCTTTAAACTTGTGCTGAGGAACTGTGGCAAGCTGAGGAGGCAGCAGTGTCTGCTCTAACCAGGGGAATGGCAGAAGGGGTGCTACCCTTGGTGCCTCCTGAAAGAGGCAGTTAGAGCTCTTAAGATAAACAGTAAACATTACTTAACCCTTCCAGGTCACTTGAATATACAAACTGACACATATTG
The DNA here is from genome assembly GCF_027887145.1 of Ammospiza caudacuta. Taxonomy (NCBI): domain Eukaryota; kingdom Metazoa; phylum Chordata; class Aves; order Passeriformes; family Passerellidae; genus Ammospiza; species Ammospiza caudacuta. The sequence goes on along the minus strand of NC_080603.1, from coordinate 13,333,088 downwards.
GCATCTAGATTATATGCTAAGAGTCGGAAAAAAAACCCAAACCAACAAATTGAAAGGCCTATCTATGTAAAACAGCATTATTGTTAAATCATAGCTGTGCTTCTTGAAGAAAACGTAGGACCTTTTATGTCTGTTGTTTCCATGTAAAAGCTTTAGTTTTTGTCTCTTTAAAATGCTGCCTGTGCATTGCCCTGCTCACTTATCTGAAAGCATGGAGAGCAGTTTGGTTACTGAGTTTAACCATTCTAAAGATCATGATGTGCAACAACAGACTAGTTACAGCAGTTGAGTGGGGATCATTCCTGATCCTGCCTCGAATTTCTTCTCTTCACCATTTCCTCTTTCTAAGACAGTTACATTTCTCTTGCATCTGGAGGATAAATGCAAGCCCAACCAGGTGACTTTAATGATGTGTCAGCAGCAGTGCTATAGAAAACTGTAACAAGCTGGCAGTGCCTTTTCCTAGGTGTGATGATGGAGGGATTTTGTGAACAGTTTTACTGGGGGATTAGGGAATAGATTTGTTTAATGTCAGTGCTCTTGTGGTGCCTTTTGGTAACACCGAGGTAGTACTGACCCCTTTGTGTTATACATTTACCAGTGTTTGTTCTCTGTATGTTGCTTGTGTACATTTGGGAAGGCTTTCTTTTTCCTTTAAAAGAAAGTGTAACTGCTATAGATAAGGCTGTTAGAAGAGCAGAGGACTAGATGGAAAAAGAAAATCTGTTTGGAAAGTCTGGGTAAGAAATGTATGTTATTATTGCCCACTCTGCTTTTGGTGCTAATTTCCACTCTCCAGACTCAAAGATGCTCACAAGCATAGCTGAAGAGACAGCGTGCAGTGGTTGGGGTAGGAGCTGCTGAACAGGGGGAGAACTCTAAAGGTTCTTACACCAGCTTTGCTTGGAAATATTGTTGGAAATTGCATACTCCATTTTTATTGTTTGTAGTGCAGCTATGAAAGTTTGAATCGCTTAAATGTGCAGGCTTACAAAAAAGAAGAAAAAATCTTCCTGAAAACAGTGGTTTTGGTTTGTTTTTCCATTTTACAATGTAGAAGATAGTCTGAGCAGAGGGACAAAAGTACTGAGGTTCCAGGATAAGAAACAGCCAGGATAAAGAAGGAATCTGTTCAGCTGACTTGGCTCACTGAGGAAAACCTTAGTTACAGATTGCATGTGCAGGCAAACCCAGATACTCTCACTCTGCCTGTTGGTGTGCAGGAGGTTCCACAGAGGTCTTCCCACCTCAGCTCATTTCCAGAGTGCTCTCAGGTGTGCCTTGGGCAGTGCCTGCCTTCACCAGCTGATACTAACTGTGGCATTTGTAGATTCCAGAATTTGACAACTTGTACCTGGACATGAATGGCATTATACATCAGTGTTCACATCCAAATGATGATGATGTCCACTTCAGAATCTCAGAAGATAAGATTTTTGCCAATATTTTTCACTATTTGGAAGTACTGTTTCGCATTATTAAACCAAGAAAGGTTTTCTTCATGGCAGTTGATGGAGTAGCTCCAAGAGCAAAAATGAATCAGCAGCGTGGGAGACGTTTTAGGTAAGAGGATCGGTGCTGACTCTGTCTTGAGAATAGTAAACACCTAAAAGAACCCACTTACTGAAATGTGTGCCATGCAAAGTAAGAGAGATGGTGAGTGGTTGTGCCTTTGACAGTAGTTTTAATTGAATGAGGGTAACTACCTGTAAAATGTTAAAATCAGGATTCCAAAAGGAAAGCTTGCTTGCTATGTGAATTTTTTCTCTGTGTATGTGGCACTTGGTGACAAAGGGAGCTTTTTCTTAAGGAATTTTCTGTGAAACAGCTCTGCAGTGGAGCTCTTTCAGATGTTTCCAAATGCTTCAGAACCTGTGAGAGTCTTTGATATTTATGAATGCTAGTTCTAGATATGCCTGTTTGGTAGCTGTAGTAGAAGTCATAGAAAAAATCAAGTTTCTAATGAAACTGATTTCCAATTCATACCAGTTACCAAGCTAGCTCAGATACAGAGCTACAAGTACATTAAGAATTGCACTAATGTTTTGGGAGATTTGGAGGCTTTTTAAAGATTGCTATAAGGAAAAACAGCCAGTGGTCTGACAGTACCAGGATGGTGAGTGAAATGCAGCATCAACAAGCTGCAGGAAAGGAACAAGAGAAAGCAAGGGAATTTTTTTTGTGATTTGGTTTTTGATGTAGTTTTTGCTTTAAGGAATAAAGGAGGTTGATAGGAAGCAGAGATTAAGAGTTCTAAATAGAAAATTGTAGCCGAATTGAGAGCCAGACAAAAACCAAAGACTTTGGTGGTTACTTTGTTTCTGGTTCAGAAATAAACCAGAAATAGGAAATTCTTGGCCGAGAAAGTCTAGCATGATGTTTAATTTCTCCATTACTGGGCATGGTAAATTGTTCACTCGTGACTCCCTTGGAATTCCACACCTGCTGCTTTGTTTAACTTTTGTTAACTTTGTCTAACTCTGTTCAACAGCAGTTATTGTTCTGGGGTAGCATTTTCAGATGTTTAGATAATAAATATTCCTGTTGTTTCAACATTAATAGCCATTCATTGTGATCAGCCATTGTATGATCACCTTGTTAATCTAAATGCTAACTGCATTTGAATAGTAACAGATTTTCACATTTCTATTTTTAAGCCACTTAAGTTGTATCAGAAATAAGTCCAAACTATTCATGTATTCATTTTTTCTTATTTTTATTTATTAAGCACTCTAAGTATTCAACTATATTTTGTCAAAAAGCTGTACTAGGATATTAACATTTGAAGAAGATTTGTTCTCTACTCTCTCTCCAATGCTGTTTTGTTTTAGATCAGCAAAAGAGGCAGAGGACAAAATAAAAAAGGCATTGGAAAAGGGAGAAACTCTCCCTACAGAAGCCAGATTTGACTCCAACTGCATTACACCAGGTAAGATAACTTGTTGATTATTTAAATTAAGTGCTTATGGTTTGTCATCTGTATTTTGGTACTGTTTTCCTATCTTTAGGCATGTGTTTTTAAAAAATAGAAGGCAGAATCAATAAAGGCTTAAGTAAGTTTGTACAGAAGTTTTTGTAACATTCAGTGGGATTGGAATTTTGTCTCATTCTAAAAATTTTTTAGATTACTATGTAAAAAATGAAATGTCTTAGGAAAGAAACCAGTCATCCCTTCATTTCTGGCAGAAGTTTTATTTGTTGACATTTTTTTAATACTTCTGATATGTCAATGCAAACTAGTGAAAATTTTTAGCTTATGTTTCTGTTTTCAGGAACTGAATTCATGGCCAGATTGAACGAGCATCTTAAATATTTTGTAAATATGAAGATTTCCACAGACAAATCCTGGCAAGGAATAACAGTCTACTTATCAGGCCATGAGGTCATTATATTTTCTTATTATCATATTTTAAATACATTTTTTTGTATAGGGTAATCCTTACTGCTGATTTTGTTGGTTTTTTTTTTTTTTTGTTTTGGTGTCCAGACCCCAGGGGAAGGTGAGCATAAAATTATGGAGTTCATCAGATCAGAAAAAGCAAAGCCCCATCATGATCCAAACACAAGACACTGTCTCTATGGCTTAGATGCTGACTTGGTATGTGCAATTAAAATAATACAAACAACAACAGGGATTTGTCAAGTATCTACATTTTTGATATCTTCCTAAGCTCATGGGATTTTAAAATGGTTTGAAACAAGCATGTCATTTTGTATTCCTGCCAACTTTTGAATTTGTAATGAAACCAAACATCAACATTTTTTTATTTAAGATTTAAAAGACATTAAAAAGTAAGATCTTTCTGATATCTCTTTGTAATAGATAATGCTGGGATTAACAAGTCATGAGGCACACTTTGCGCTCTTAAGAGAAGAAGTCAGATTTGGTGGTAAAAAGGCTCAAAGGTGAATTGATTTAACTTTACTCTTATTTTATTTATGATGAAATTAAATCCAAAACATACTGGGTGACTAAAACAGGTGTGTGTGGTGATTTGGGTTTTCTTTTATTGATTGCATAGTAATTTATGAAGTCTAGTAATTTAATGAAACATAGTAATTTAGTTTATTCTTTGGGTTAGAATAGTCATGAAATTAGAGAAATCAACATGCTGAATTGTGCATTTCAATTGGTTTACATGAAAAAATGTATGCTGTCAGAACAGCTGATTCCTTTAATCCTTTAAACTTTGGTATGTTTTACTTTTTTCTTCATGTAGTAATGGAGCAGCCTGGGCTCTATTGACATTGTTTCCATAACTGTGTTAAGCAGATATTAACTTTCAAAAATGTATATATGTATATGTGTATGTATATATATATATATATTTATATCTGATTTTTTCAGTTATTCCTGAAGTAATACAGGAATAATTTATAACTGTTACTGGGGCTGGGTTCCTTCTTTGAAGGACTTTTAAGCATATATTGGGTACATAAAGGTAGAAAATGGGGGAGACACAAAAAAATACTTCTGACAGTAAGGAAAACACAGAATAAATCATAAATGTTTAGAGAAATATGTAATTTTTGCTAATAAAGGAATATTTTATTGCCAAGGACAATATGATGAACATCAGAAATATGCTTTCTTTTCAGTCTTTGCAGTCAACATTCCACTAATACTCGTGGGTAGTGTTGGCATGCAGCACTGCAATATTTTTAAAGACCTTACATCTAATCAAAGTGAAACCTTGGTTTTACCTTTGTCAAAAATAAAATAATGTAAAATAAGAGTGTGATTTACTTTTTGAAAGATTCATTAGTGAAAGTATGAAATCAAAGAGCAAAGTGTTATTTATTCCCTCCCCCCAAGCATTGTTCCATGTTGTAATTTCTGAATAATTTGCTCATTACAAGAATTTACTTTTGTAAGTTACAGGAATTGCCTTCTGTCAATACTGTCACTTTTGTGGATACTTACAGTTCGAAATGTGAAAATCCTAAAAATATCTACAAACTTATATCTCACCGTGAATGTTTTTATTGAGCGAAATTGCTTGGCTTATCAGGATTTCAAAGTCCAGTGCAATGAAGAGTAAGGGCAGAATGTCTCTAGAGTCTTATGGCATCAACCTGGTTGGCAAAGTTCTTTAATACCAATATGAAAATTGCATTTTAAAAATGGCACAATTGATTCTGAAGTCCAGTGTAGCTCAGAGTTTGTCTTACATGAGTTTGTCCTGCATCTGAAGGCTATCCCACACATGTTCCTTTTGAGATCATTTCTGAAATTTCCTCTTTATGTGTGAAGGTACAAGTATTTATGCTGGTTTGTCATTGGGTTGTCTCAGCTAGTTATAGTATCTACAAGGTGAAATAGTCCTTTATTAATTGGAAATACATCATTTAGCTCATTAATCTTTTGCTGTAGGTATTAACTGATTTGGGGCTAATGTTGGCTTGGGTTTTTATGAGTAGTTTTAGTGAAGAGAAAAAGGGAAGGCAGAATATGTATTGGCTATGCCATAAACAAACAGTTGGTTTGTTGTTGTTCTAGGGCAGCATTGAAGCCATGAAATGATACATACAGAGCATATTTTCAAGTTGAGCATATTCATCTCTTACAAGAACCATTTCAAGTGACTACAAATGTAACCCAGCTGGTTTAGATGGAAATTCGTGTACTCTGTTCTCATTCAGACTAGTTAGAAAATGCCCTAAAATGGTGAGGCTTGGTGCCAAGTTAGACTAATTTGTCTCTTTTTTGAGCAATGGGATAAGGAAATAGGATTTAGGAAATAGTTACTGCAGCTTGGAACTCCACAGAGCTGTTCTCCAAGTTAGTTCTTCTCTATACAATCACACCTGGTGTTCAGAAGATGCTACTGCAAAATTTTATATATAATCTCAAAATAGATTCAAGGAAATGTTTATACATTATTTCTACAAAGATAGAATCCTAGTAAAATTTCTTGTGTTTGGGTAACCTTGGACTTATTAATATTAATGTTGAAAGTGTGTTTATAAATAATTAACTTGGTGGTCTGAATAATTTACAGAGTGTGTGCACCAGAGGAAACCACGTTTCATTTACTGCACTTATCACTGATGAGAGAATATATTGATTATGAATTTTCTCCAGTAAAAGTAAGTTCTAATGGAGCTGAGATGGGAAAGAATGTGTGAATGTGTGAAGTCTTTATGCAAAAATGACAACAAAAAGTATACTCCTGAGTGTTGTTCTTTTATCCTTTTTCTTTTTCCTCCAGGACAAGATTTCTTTTGAATATGATATTGAAAGGATAATAGATGATTGGATTTTAATGGGTTTCCTTGTAGGAAATGATTTTATTCCTCATCTACCTCATTTACACATTAATCATGATGCACTGCCGCTACTTTATAGAACATACATGGCTATTTTGCCAGAACTGGGAGGTGAGAAAACTAAGTTCAGCTGTGGAAAGTAGAAGCATTAACACTGATGTATTTGTATTTATTGACCTTTTTTTCACATTATAATGTTTAGCATTTAATGCACTTTCCTTAGAGAAGCAGCAAGATTACATTTTATTACCTGTGCATCATTTAAATGCAAATCTTAAAATTGTTGAATCGTTACTTCAAAAACATGTTTAATTTTCTCAACAGGTTACATCAATGAAAATGGGCATCTGAATTTAGAACGTTTTGAGAAATATCTTACAAGATTGTCAGATGTAAGTAACTTTGAAATTTATAGAGTGTTGAACTTACACTCAGTATGGTACCCTAAAATACACCATACTGTAGTTGTAATGAACTGTTAAATGGCTGTGATTTACAGGTGGTTTAATCAGCTGTTATAGCATTGAACAGATGGAATCCTATCAGTTGTTGTCGGATCTTAGAGCATAAGAGGAAAAAGATTGAATCATTTGATCTGTGCTTTAGCCAGCACAGTGCTTTTGGTACTGCAAGTCAAACGAAGACTCACCAGTAGAGTCATGGTACTCACTTCCCATCAAAGTGTGTGGCAGTATCAGGCAAAGCTGGTTAGAGCAGGTGCCAGTAATGCCAGGGATGTGGGTTCAGTCCCTGTGGAGCAGGTGCCAGTAATGCCAGGGATGTGGGTTCAGTCCCTCTGGAGCAGGTGCCAGTAATTCACCTGGGTTCAATCCCTCTAGGGCTGCTCACATACCAGTTGGACTCAGTGATCCTTGTGGGTCTCTTCCAGCTCAGAATTGTCTGTGATTTCTGTGTATTCTAAAAGCTTGCTGAACACAGTGATATTCTTTGTTTCCCCTGCTGTAGTTTCCTGGGGAGCAAGTTGTCTGAAGGTCTTGGAGGGGAAGAATTGTTTCCAAGTTTTTAATGAAAATCACTGGTAAAGATCAAGGAGCATCTGAGGGACAGACATCAGTGTTGTTCATGAACTAACTAGTTAGTGTACAGAAGGTAATCTTGTTAAGTGTTAGTGCAGTAATCCATCCTAGAGATGAGGTAGGCTATAGCCATATAGAAATGGAAAGGATTAAACCTTCTGCTGAACTTGCAAAGAGAGAGATCATCTGTTGGCCCTGCCTCAGCCTTATTTTCTGATTCTTGGATAGAGCTGGGAAAGTGTTAGATCTGTGGCACAAGGCTGTATTAACCAGACCTTATATGTGCACTGCTAGAGTTGATAGTGAAGTGTAGAAGTTATTTAATTCTTTTTTGTTATTTAATTCTGTTTTGTTTTCCTTGCTGCCATACTGAAAGAAAACAAAATATCGCTTGGCTGTGTGTTACAAATTGCTGAGAAATAGGATTTTTGGTATTAATCTAATCTGTTTAGTTGTATCTCTAGGGCAAAATGTTTCTGTACAGATTACTCTAGATGTAATCTAATGCATGTACTAAAAAGACATTGTTAATCTGTCATTCTAAATTTGACATCCCTCAAATGTTTGCCAATTTACTTTAATCTCACAGTTCGATCGTGAGCACTTCAGTGAAGTCTTTGTTGACCTAAAATGGTTTGAAAGTAAAGTGGGCAATAAATACCTCAATGAAGCAGCTGGGATTGCAGCAGAGGAAGCCAGAAAAAATAAACAAAAGAAACAAAAGGTCAGTGTATTATATGCACAATATCAGAAATAAGAATGTTACTTTTTGCAAATCAGTAATTTAATCTTAGACTAATTAAGTGGTATAAGCCTCTGTTTTGAGATTTTTTTTCAAACCAGAAAAGGTAGTGTAAATTGTAATAGTTTGCATTCTGCCTGTATGCACTGCTGGTTGTGGGTGATGAAATGGGTCAGTCAGGGGCAGGTGCTCATGATTTTAAAAGTCTGGTAAACCTGTATTTAATGCTTTGCTGTTCTTCACAAACAGCAGAACTTAACTTTTGTGTGTGTTATGATCAAACCTGCTATGCTTTGTAATCTTAATTTTTAATGTATAGTCTGCTGCAAGTTCCATGTATTTCAGATACACTGATAGAACATTCATGTATGTCTTGGTATTGGCTAACCACTGGACAGCAAATAGGGAGCAAGCAATTTAATTGGTGAGCTCTCTCAGATCAGTATTAAACTTGCAGTTCTAGATATCACCAATTAAGAAGAAACAGCACCTTGTATACGTGTGTACTACTACCTAACAGCATCCTGGCTCTGCCTCAGTGTCGAGTTCCCCACCACCACTTCCACTGACTGCCCTTCACTATATGCTTCAGCAGACTGTAGAGCAGCAGGAGAAAATTCCTCTGCATGCAATCTGTCTTTGTATATTGTTATCCTGTTCTTTGTGTACAGAGCAATTTTGGAAAGAGTAGCATTTTGGAACACAAATATTCTGGTATTTTTTGAGAAGCAGTTAACGTTTTGACACTGCTCCTTTTGTCTGATCTGTCCTTCTTGTCTGCTTAAATAATTTTCTTGAAGCAATTGTAAGAGAAGGAAATGGGTTTTAAAATAAATAATATGTATACATTTTGATTGTAGCATTTTGAGTTGCAAGTTTTGAATGGGGTTTGTGCATATTAACCTGTATTTTTACATTATCTCAAATCTTAATTTAATAGGCTCAGGAAAATTCTATATCTTTGGCTGCTTTAGAAAAAAATGAAGGTGAAGTGACCTCTAAAAGTAAGTGCAAATAATTTTTCCATGCACACATAACAAAAAATATGTGTATAGATTTTAAAGAACTGTAAGAATTGCATGTCAGAGATGAGCTTACTCTGAATGCAAGACATGCAGTCATCTGTTTGGAAGTGGAACTACTCTGGTGAGAGAGTGGGGCTAAAGCTTTAGAGGTGCTTCTTCCTTGCCCTGTATTTCCATGATGAGTTAAAGGAATTAATGAACAAACCTTCAACAATACTATGGATTTGATAATTGTATGCATAGGTATTTTCTTAGATGGGGGGACAAGGGAACAGATTTTTGTATAGCTTTAGGATTTTTGGTTGTGGTTGGTTTTAAACTCATTCTACTTGTAGGAAATGTTTCTGTCTCATGTTCTGAAATTATTGTCAAAAATGTATGAATATTACTGCATGATATTAGGTGATGTTGCTAAACATAATTAAATTTTAAAATTCTTTTTAATGTTTTCTCGGACTTTTTTATGACAGCTTATATTATCTTCTCTTTTCTTGTAATTGGGCAAAAAAATGGGTTGCCTGTCTTAAAAATTCCAGAATTTTTGTGGGTAAAGATTTTGTTTGATTCTTTCATGTTATTTTCAGTGCAAGAAAGGTGTGAGTACCTATAGTTTTGAATTGAGGAATAAAGTTAAGGCTTAATGTCAGAAGTGAATTTTTTCAAACCTTACTGTAGTAGAGAAGTGAATGTTAATCCTTTTTTTTCAATGTGGTTTTCCAGCCACATTGGAAGATGAACCAGAAGATGATGATCTGTTTGAAACTGAGTTTAGGCAATACAAAAGAACTTACTACATGACTAAAATGGGTGTAGAAGTAGTGTCTGAGTAAGTATATACTTCTTTTTTTATTCCTAAATGCTGAAGACAAGTCTTGTAGATATGTATTCGAGGCATACATTTGTAAATGTGTATTAGAGACATTTTTCAAGAGTGTGTAGTGATGGGAGAAGGCATAGTGGCTTCAAACTGAGAGGGGGTAGGTTTAATTTAGATAATAAGGAAGAAATTTACTGTGAGAGTGGCAAGGCACTGGAGCAGGTTGACCAGAGGAGTTGTGGATGTCCCATCCCTGGAAGTGTCCAAGGCCGGGGCTTGGATGGTGCTTTGAGCAATCTGGTCTAAGGAAGGTGGGCAGGGGGTTGGAACAAGATGATCTGTAAGGTCCCTGCCAACCCTCAACATTGATTCTAGTAAAAGACAGAATATTCATCCCATGTCAAAAGCAGAGAACACCTGGCAGAGTACTGCAATGGTGATTTTGCCTAATGCAGCAAGAGCTGCAAATCAAGTTTTCTGTAATAAGTATTTGAGGACCAGAGAGGACATGAATCTAGAAAATCATGATATTATTAGGTTCTCAAAATGTTCTACATTCATTCATATGTACAAGGTGCTAAGTACTTTTTATATACCAGCGAAAATGAGAAAACTAATAGGTATCTTTCCTTTTTCTTTTAAGTGCCTTCTTAGCTGATCAAGCTGAATGTTATGTCCAGGCAATACAATGGATTTTGCATTATTATTACCATGGAGTTCAATCATGGAGCTGGTAAGAAAAAACATTAAATGGGAGACTGCTGAAAGATAGAGTGGTATTTCATCTTCTATGCTGGGAACATTTAATGGAGTTTGGTTTGTTTCTGATCTGTGAACACTGCTGTGCTCTAATTTAGTCATATCACTTTGGGGATTTTTTAACCTGCAGGTATTACCCTTATCATTATGCACCTTACCTGTCAGATATTCACAACATCAGTGAACTCAAAATCAAGTTTGAACTTGGAAAACCTTTCATGCCATTTGAACAGCTTCTTGCTGTACTTCCAGCAGCTAGCAAAGATCTGCTACCTAAATGTTACCAGGTAAGATATAGAATTAAGTTGCATTATCCATCTACTGCTTACTCATTGTCTGCTTTATTTTATTTTATTCTGTTCTTGGTGGTTTTGCATGTCTTGTTAATTAAATTCAATTTTTACATTTTAGAAGTATGGCTAAATATTCTGCTTGTTACTATATGTAATGCATTGTCAAGTTAGTAATAAATACAGAATTTTACATTTGCTAAGCAATTTCCAGCTAGGCCAGTTAAATGTTTCATTCTTGTACAGCATTCCATTGTCACTTCCTGCAATTACTGCTAAATTGCCTTTGATATCATCTCTATTGTATTTTCCTAGCATTTGATGACTAGTCAAGACTCTCCTATTATAGAATATTACCCACCTGATTTTAAAACTGACCTAAATGGTAAACAGCAGGAATGGGAAGCTGTAGTATTAATCCCCTTTATTGATGAGGTAAGTTCTTTCACCATCTGCTATCCATAAAAGCTGCATTACAAAACTTCTGAATTTCTTAATTTATCAACAGGTAGACATGCAGTTAAATGGAAGTTTAAATTAACACTTTATAGCACCACAGAAAAAAATATAAATGTTTGCTGCTTGGGGAGTAAGTCTAGATTAAGTAACCACAACCAAAGTTAGTTTTAGGGAGCAGAAGTCCTAAGTAATGGCTGTGGACTTGGTGTTGTTAATGTTTTTAAAACACCAGTAATAGGGAAGCATTAATGGAGAGCAATAAAAGGGTACTTTGCATATAGGCTAACAGTGTTAGACAAGGCCAGCCTTTGGAAACAGGCTTGCAGAAAGGTGATTATTCTCCAAAGCCATTCCATTGTAATTGTTCTGTGAGCATTTTGATCAAGGACATGAGAAAGGGCAAGGCTGCAGCTGGACACTGAGCACATAGGGTATCTGGATTTCTTGGGTTACTTTGCCAGTGTAGTTTTCTCCATGCTAACTTTTGTTGCCAGTTTCACATGTGCTAATTCCTCTCAAATTTAGAAACGACTGCTGCAGGCCATGGAATCCTGTAATAAGGGCCTAAAAGAAGAGGAGAAACAAAGAAACACTCACAGTGCTTGCTTGATGTACTGGTATGACAAAGATGCTGATTTCCAGTACCTGTCACCATGGCCAGAGAAATTCCCTGCAATAGAACGATGCCACACGAGGTAATGCTGGAGTAACTATTCTACAGCAGGCTAAAAGTAGTTGGAGGATTTTTAGATTTTTTTACTAACATTTTAACCAAACCTTGCATATGTCAATATGTAAACTGAGAAATGAAAAATATTGAATTAGATGTTGCCTGCTTTGGATGGTACAGTAAAAGTTTTTGTCCCTTCTGATGTTACTTTGCGAAACAGATGAACCAGTACTAAGTTGTCAAGAACAATCCAGAGAAAGACTCAACTTTGTATGACAGAGGATGAAAATCTGATAAATAGTGATCATTTACTGGCATGCTAATTCCAGAGTGATTTTTTTTAAATGTAAGCATTTGGATCCAGTGCAGAGAATTAAACACAAATTTGTTTTTCACTTTCTCCCTGAGAGTAGCCAGCTTTAGTTCACACAAACTGAAGATGAAAGGGAAACATAAGCTTAACAGTAGTCAGACTTAAAGCAGAGTACAGGAGGAAGGCCTGTTGCTGGATTACAGTTGGTAAAGAATGGACAGTTGTGAAGATGAATGATACCATATAGAACCATTGCTAGTTAGAATTCAGTAATTACAATTATTTAAAAGAGTGAGTTTGGCATATATCCTGAAGTTTTGTCTTTTTCCTAATGAATAGTGTCTCTGTAGCATGGAGATTTTATAGTCATTTCTATATATTCCAAGTGACATGAATTAGTTGCTGGAAAGCAAAGGGATTGTCAATTAATGAGTGAATGAGTAATGATTTTTTTCTGCATGAGCAAATGTTGTGCCACTTCTTTTTTAGGTATAAAACAATACCTTTGGATGCTTGGCATGTAGAAATAACCCATAATAAGATAACTAAAATCAACAAGAGTGCATTGTATTTTTGTGGATTTCCTACTTTAAAGCACATTAAACATAAGGTAAACGATTTTTCTCTTCCAGCATTTCAATTGTGTGTAGTAGATAACTATGTTAGAACTTAAGTTTTATATGTTGTTTTGTTTTTACCCAGTTCTATCTTAAAAAAAGTGGTGTGCAAGTGTTTCAGCAAAGCAGCCATGGAGAGAACATGATGTTGGAAATCATAGTTGATGAGAACTCAAAGGACCAGGTAAGCATTCAGCTCCTAATAAAAGACCAAAACCAACCAAACAAAAAAACCCCACAGCTGGACAAAATACTTGCTAAGAAGTCTGAATTTGTTAAATGGTCAGATTTGAGGTGTTTAAATGCTGAATTTGTGTGGGAAACAGTCTGGAATTTTGGTTATCTGCTAAAATCATTTATTGTTTTCCAGACTTCACAGTATGAAGGATCAGTGTCCTTAGTTGAGTTTCTGGCCTTTCTCTGTGGTAGCATTTAGGTGTTCTTGGGTAAGGAGCTGGTGGCTAATGAATGGTATAAATGCAGGGAAGCAGTCTCCAGAGCAGTGGTGTTTTTCTTTTGTCTGCCTGAAGAGATGGCCACTTAAAAAGAAAAAGTGTTTCCTTTTAATCAACAAAGCAGACTTAATGCCTTCCCCTCTAATGAGGCTCTTTGATAGGGGAATCAGAGAGAAGAGTCAAAGTAGCAAATGACAAGTGCAGAACAGAAAAAATTCAGAAGTAAATAAAATAAAGGAGAGAGGAGGAAAACAATATAATATGATATGATTTTACAGTAGAGGGATAGGGAGAGTACATATTCAAGATACATGGCAAGAAAAATAAAGTGGGCCCAATTAATATATTAAAAAATAGCAGAGACTCATTAGAAAAAAAGAACATAACGTGAGGCCGAATTTACAGATGCTAGCAAGTTGTGGACATAAAAGTTGTTCCTTTTTTTCTATGTGATATATAAGTAAAATATATCATACAAAATACTTTGGTAATCTCAAATAGTCGTTATATTTATTGTGTCCCAGAGACACAAATAGTTCTAAGTCATTTAACAAAAGAAGTACTTAGCAAACCTCTATGAGACATTCAAATTATGCCAGGTCTTTCAAATAACACATACAACATGTTAAGAGCCACATTTTTAATCAGGGATTATGTAATCTGTATCAAATATATTTTAGTAAGATAAAATGAGTTTTTTATTCTGCAAGAAAATCTATTATTAAACTACTGCAGTTTTTATTGCAAAAGCAGCTTGAAAATACTGTAACAAAAATCTTCTAGTATGTTAAACAATTAGTAATAATAATTCTGGGGTTTTTTTCAGATGGTAGAAAATGTTGCCAGTTCGATACTTGGAAAGCGAGTTTTTGTTAACTGGCCCCACCTTGAAGAAGCCAGAGTTGTTGCAGTGTCAGATGGAGAAACTAAGTAAGAGTTACATAATATGTAGTTCTTTGTTGTCTTATTGGTTTTGTTCAAGTTAAGTTCCTTGGGCTGCACAGAAATTTTAATTTTATTGTAAAACCAACAACTAGTTAGTCCAAATGTAACAAAGCTGCTTGGTGAAGAATGTTTAACATTGTTCTGAGGTTTGGTTGCCTCTGTAACAGTCTAGTCTTTCACTGTTTGTCATAGATGTAGAAGCTTGGGAAGAGCTTCTTCTTAGTTCTGAGGGAAAAAGGCATGCACAGAAATCCACACAGTGAACATTTCTATACAATCCTCCTTTATAAATAGCATATATACTGGTATTTTGTATTAAAAACATGCTGTGGCCCATTGTGGAAAGGATACAGAAAACAATGCTGCAAGTCTTCACATCCTTAACAAGTAATTTCTAACTGTTTTCAGTTTTGCTCACAATTGGTTATGTCTAGGTTAATCTTACTTGGTTAAATTTTTATCTGTCGTAATATTCTCAAGGTTTTATTTGGAGGAACCACATGGCACACAGAAGCTTTACATGGGAAATGCAGTGCCCCCAACAAAAGTGGCTTATGTTGGAGATAAGGAGCAAAGCATGTGGGTAAAAGAAGTTCAAGGCATTTCAGAGCAGTAAGTAACTTCAAAAATTAAAGTGTAGCTTTACATTTTATGTCTTGGCCTGTGTTTTGTTCCTGTATTGCAGACCTAAGTAGCACAGAAGAGTTGCTGCATACTTGATGATAAAGGTTAATCAAGTCTGCTTAAATTTAAAACAACAACATAAAAGAGCTTATGTTGAAATTTCAGAATATATGGAGTCTGTTCTGAGGTAACTAAAGTTAGATGCTGTTGCAAAAGAACTCTAAAGTGAATGAGTTTCAGTATTTATTCTCCCTCTCAATTTTCTGTTCTGGTGTTAGCAATCTTCAGTTGTAGGAAGCATGTAGGATGAAGCAATACAGAACCAATTTGCAACTCAACTAGCTTAGCTTTGTTAAATTTGACAACAGCTCTTGCTCTTCTAGAGTGTGGGTGCTCAGTAGACTATAAATTAGTTGCTGTGGTTTTGATGCCTCCTTGCTGGTCCTAAAATCACGAGCCAGACACAGTTATGTGATAAAAAGGGGTTACTTGTCTAAGGATCCTTAGGTGCACAGCACACTAGATGGAAAGCAGCTAAGATGCACCTGGAGCATAAAGCACACACAATTGTTGTGTTTAGCCAATTAGCATAACTGACAAGAATCCCCAGTTAGAGTCATAAGTGATGAGGCAATTCCTCCTCAGTTCAACCCTTTCTGAATTCCTCCCTCCCACCCTCCTTAGACAGGAACTAAACTTTGTTTATGAAAATGTGTCTTGGAGAGCTGGTTTCAACCTTGGCTTCCCAGAGAATCTAACCTTGGACCTCCAGCTTGGAGCTGCCCAGGAATTTATTTTGTCTTTCTGTCTAACAGAGTAGGTGAAAGGCTAGCTATGAATACTGTGACAGGCTAGAGAGCTACAAAAGTATATGTAAAGATTATAGAGAATATATAAAAGCAAAAAGGCAAAAATCAATCTGGCACCAGATTTGCATTTCATTATCTGTCATTTGAATTTGAGTCAACTGATTTAATTACCCCTAACTCTTCTACTGTAAAGATTAAATGTGCTTAAATTAATACTCTGAGCTCTGTAGTGATGGCTGTGCAACAGCAGGTAAACAACTGGTTAAGCCATTTATTCTGGGTATTTTTTGTAAAATAAGAAAACTATTAGAAGCCTCTTTTAAAGAGTTTTTTTTTTTTTAAATTTAATTTTACTTCAGTAAATTAATTCTACCCTCTTAGTTCAGTTCTGTTTATTGTAATCAAGCTAAATGTTCTGCTTTGTATTCAGGTACCAGAGAAGGAAAGGAATAATTATCCATGAAACATCAGTAGTGGTATATGCTCAGTTACTCACTGGTAGTAGGTATCAACTAAACCAAAATGGAGAAGTTTATTTGGAGAAGCAGTGGTCTAAACAAGTTCTTCCCTTCGTTTACCAAACAGTTGTCAAGGTAAATATACAAGTTCAGTACAATCTCTGAATTATTTCAAACTCAGACTATGTTTAAACTGTCTATTTATAGAAACTTTGTAATTACTCTACTGGAACTGAATGATATTTAAGATCACCACTATTGTCTCTTTCATGTAGGATATCAAAGCCTTTGACTCTCGTTTTTCAAGCATCAAAACTTTGGATGATTTGTTTCCTCCTGGAAGTACAGCCTTCATGCTGGGATCTCCTTACTATGGCTGCATGGGAGAAGTTAGTTCCAGTAATTTCTTAATTTTTCCCTGTAGATTTTTTCTTTTTGTAAACCTAAAATAATCTAAGATGTTGTGTGACAGTAGTGACCATTTGCTAGCTGAAATTTTTAATCTGGGATTCCCTGGTGGTTTAGTCTGAGCAAGAGAGGGATCTTGTGTTTTTCCTGTTCTTCTTCTTGTGTAAGAACTTGAATGCAGGATTATTTTTATTAGTTCTTTGGGATAATACATAAAGTTCCCATTTGTGTTATTTTCAGTCATGAATTCCTTTAGTTTAAGGCTGACTGATTGGCTCTATGAGGAAGCAAGGTACAGGTCAAGGCAAGGTGATGAGTCCCAAAGCATCCCTGTGCCTACTGCAGCAGAATTGTTGATAAAGTAGAACATGAGGTGTGTTATCCAAAGACTGCTATTTTTAAATAGCATTTTTCTAGCATTTGTAACCTATTGTGTTTCTCTCCAAGGTTCTTGATTCACATGATGTGATCCCAGAAGGCAGAATCCGGGTAGTTTTTAATATTCCCTGTGAACCCCAGCTTGATACTTTAATACAGAACCAGCATGTGAGTGCTTCTGCTTTTCTAGTAAAAGCTTAAACAATGTATCAAGTAGATTTTGCAGTGGTAAATGTCTTTCAGGGATGTTTCCATATAATTCATTTGCCATTTGTATAAAAACTCTTTTAGACATTGCCAATATGTTTTGTTTGTTTGTTTTAAAGAAATATTCTGTGAAATACAATCCTGCATATATTTTGGCCAGCCGTCTTGGAGTAAGTGGATATCTTGTCTCCAGATTTACAGGGAGTATCTTTATTGGAAGAGGATCAAAGAAGAAGTAAGTTCTTTTTGTGAATTTTGACTGTAGAGAAGCTTCTAAATTCTGCCATAACTACAGAATTTTTGCTGTGTTTAAGTGCTGTTTTTTTCAAGTGCACACTCTTGTGATTTGAAGCTTTCTTTAAAGTATATTTTCTGTAAACTAAGTTGATATGCAGTGCTTTTTTTCTATCAGAAGCATGTGTTAATTTTTTGTTTACTGGGCAGTTCTGTTTGCTTTCATATTGTAGACAGACATAAAATTGACTTTCCTGGTTAGCCATTTGCAAAAGTGAATTAGGAGTTTAAACTGACTTTGCCATACTGAGAATAAAAAAGTGGAATCAGGATCTCATTTAATTGTATTTATTACTGCTACTATAAAGGGAGATTAATTTTACCTGTAGCTTCTTCTCAGAACTAGTTAAGACTGCTTAAAATACATAAAGGAGACTACATAAAATACATAAAATCCATGCAGTCCTGTGAATGTCAAATTGTGGTTCCTCTGTAAAGATATGGTTGATGGATGCCTTAGCATCTTCTTGTGATCTAATGTGTACATTTCTTCCTGATGGATTGTTCAAGGACATCCTTCTGCACCTTGGGAAGTGCTAAGTTGATTGTGGTTGATTATATCTCAATTAAGGAAGAAATGTAAAATATTTCCTACCCTCCTCTGTAAAGAAGTATAGGCACACAGGTGGACAGCTAGCATAGCACAGCTTTTGCCCTGTGACATTTACAGCTGACACAATGTCAACAAGTAAACAATACAATGAATTTAATTTTTCTGTGTTTTAAGGCCTTGAATGCATGTTTATGAGGTTTTTTTAAATGTATGTAAATACACACACATACTGCAAGTTAATGAACTTTTTCTTCTTTCCAGTCCTCATGGTGATCACAAAGCAAATGTGGGGCTAAACCTGAAGTTCAACAAGAAAAATGAAGAAGTTCCTGGCTATACTAAGAAAGTTGGAAATGAATGGATGTATTCTTCTGCAGTAGAACAACTACTTGCTGAGTATTTAGAAAGGTAAATGATTGGATATGAGCTTCATCCAAATTACCCACCTTTGTATCAATTGTAGGGATTTGTCCTCTTGTCACAGATCTTCTAACAACAATGAGTTTGTTTATTTTATTCCAGTGTTCTATTTTGGGATAGAGTAATTATGTTAGCAGCTTGCCTTTGGAAATTTAGTAGTATGATACTAAATTAAGTAAAAAATAACCCATCTGGGCTTTACAGTTTTTGAAGCCCAGCAGACTTGATTTTGATGAGGCTTTCTTGTGGTCTATGCTGATGTGAAACTAAAGTTATCTTCCATATATTTGGGGGTTTTTAGGGTGCCTGAACTATTTAATTATGTAGCCAAGAACAGCCAGGAAGATATCTGCTATGAAGATGACATTTGGCCTGGAGAGGATGAGAATGGGTAAGCCATGGTCCTTATCTCTTTTCTACAATAAGGAGAATAAAGACTGACAGTTGTGAAATTGGTAATGATTGTGCACTGGCTGCTGTGTAAATGAAACCTTGCTGTTCCTCCAGCAGCTTGATTGTTCAGTGATGGCTGAAAGCATTATTTGAATGCTGTACTTTTCAGTCATGGAGTCCAAGTTTCTGCCAGACTTCAACCTCAAGTTCTGTACATGAGAAATATCATTTTCAGTGGCTATTTCATACTTCTTGCTTTTAAAATAGCCTAGAGTAAGCACAGCTATGACCAGTCATAAATGTGTTTTTAAAATAACCAATAATTGTGGTAATTGTCTAAAACCACTTGGAATTTGAAAAATAAATTCTACAGAGTTTGAAGTATTTTGCACATTTTTAGTATACATTTACATTTTTAGTATACATTTACATGGGAGAAAAATAGCAGCCTTGTTTCCAGACAGAGTATGGTAACTTGAAAAAGCTTTCGTTATTAGACAAAAAACCAAATCCATTGGCTTCAGTCAGTAAATCTACAGGACTCTTACCTCATGATACACCATTGTGGGACTCCTCTTGTAGAAGAATCTCAGATTTTTATTCCATTTTACCAAAGAGTCTTCCCCTGTGAAGTTCTTTCTTCCTGTGTTGTGAGAAACAGCTGGTCACAGAACCAGTAATCACATCTGGACACTGTTGGTTGGTTGGATGCAAGCTTAATTTGCTGAATGCTTTTAATTACTATAATAATTTTTTTTCCTGAAACAAAGCTTTGTGTTATAGTTTTGAAACAGTACTGTGTAATTCTTTCTTAAGTCATACAGAACTTTTAGATTCCATTACTTAATGAATATCTACAATCAGTGTGCCTGTATGATAATACTTGACTGATTAAATTAGGGAACACAGTAAAATGCCTGGTTCATTCAGCTAAAAGCTTTCATTCATGCCATTTTTTATTCAGAGCTGAGAAAGTGCAAGAAATTGTTGCCTGGTTAAAAGGACATCCTGTGTCTGCTTTGTCTCGCTCATCCTGTGACTTGCAAATTTTGGATGCAGCCATTGTTGAGAAAATTGAAGAAGAAGTAGAGAAATGCAAGGTACACAGCTTGGTGTCATTGTGAGCAGGGGTGGACCAAAAAGCAGTGCTCGTTATTTTTGAGGTTCTTGAATTTAAATAAGACAATTGAAGATTACTTGCCATTCCAAAGAAAAAGGACGCAGAATATAATGTAAAATCTGGATTTGTAGTATTATCCCAGAAATTCAGAAGAGCTCATTATTAATCTTTGTGAGAAATTCACTCCTTTAGCGATGATTTATCAGCAGTGGTACGTACTCTGAGCTGTGCCTTTTGGTGGTTTTGTAAAGGAACACGTATCACTATATATATATATATTGAAAAATATTAAAATGATCTTTTTATTTGAAATCCCAGCTATTCTTCCCTTGCAGTTTCTCTTTGGTCTGCACAAAATTTAAAGTTTTTTTCTGAAGGCCACCGATGAAAAAAGTGGCCAAGGAAATTACTAAAGTAAAAGCTAGGGACAAAGCCAAATGAAATCATGGGCTGATGTTTTTTGAAACAACTTGCAAGGACATCTTAGAAAATTGGTGTGAAATCTGGAATTAGACAACTAATGGTTTGGTATGGAATCCAACATGCTTTAAAAACTAGACTTATTCTAAAGACTTCATTAAAGCTCTATACCATTATCTAAAAGAAGTTAAAGAATTCTACATGATCTTTTCAGGAGTTTTGTTTTACATATTCCAGTGCTTGTTCTACACTGGTTTGTAAAGACTTTCTGTTCCTTTCCTTTAGCAGAGGAAGAGCAACAAGAAGGTGCGAGTAACTGTGAAACCCCATTTGCTGTTCAGAGTAAGTGATATCAACGGGTTGGGGGGGTTTAAGTTCTCCAGATCAAATTTATTTTACCTAAGCTTACCCACTTAAGGAGAATAGAATTTTATGACAGTATTGACAAAAGGAAACATTTTGTTATGCCTTCTAGAAAATAATTTTGGAAACAGCAGTCTGTCTCTACAAGGAGAGAGAATTTCTTGTAACTACAAACTCTGTTATGTCAGGCATTGAGTTAAAGGTTTTTTCTACCTCCTGCCCTTTATATCTATGCAGTTTTTACTGGCTCTGTAATGAAGGCAAAATAAAATGTGCTTTCTGCTGTCTCTTTTCCCATGTTTTACTTTTTATTCAGTTCTTCACGTAAGACCAACTGTTCCTCTTGCCCATGTTACTGATACAGGCAGGTTACATGTGATGTTTTAGTTCTGTCTGAATTGATCTTCTTCATCAGCTAGCATACAACACATTTTCAGGCAGAAGCAGTAGTGAGAGTTGCAAGAAGAGAAAAAGAAAGTTTGCTTTGTTCTAGGTTTTTTTTCCCTAGAAAGTTTACTTTACAGTGTGTCTCAGATATTGTTATAAATGCATTTTTATTGTAATTCTGATTGTTTTGCATACATTAACACAGTCTCTTGGTTATTGGCAGCCATTAGAACAGCAGAAGGGGGTTGTTCCAGATCGAGATGCAGAGTACAGGCTGTTTGACCGAGTTGTCAATGTCAGAGAGAACTTTTCTGTTCCTGTTGGGCTACGAGGCACCATTATTGGAATTAAAGGAGGTAATTTTTTTCTTCATGATTATAACTACATAACAGCTCAGCTAGTACTAGGAAAGCAGGATTCAGGGTAGTGCTTAATGTAATGGTTGTGAGTGCATATATTTCTTGCTATGAAGCATATGCAACTTGAACCTGTTAATAACATATTTATTGTTTTGAATAAAACCTACCTTGTGTTTTAATTTCATGTGTTACACAGCTGTTATTTGACAAAGAAATTACTTACCCTATGATCCTTCCTATATGAATTAAAAATTACTCCTCATTTCTTCTTAATATAAAGAAGGCAGATCAGAAAAAGAACAAAATGAAGTTATGGGAAAACATAGGCAAAGTTAAGTGGAGTAGACATAACACCAAGTGTTAGCCTTAATATTTACATCGAACATAAAGCTTTATCAAATGTGATTTGTCTTAAATAGTTTTACTTTGAATTTGTATTTTTATTCTGTAATATTCCATTTCCATTAATTGGCATAGATTAATAGCTTGTTTGACAAGAAAATTAACCATAAATCTATTTCAAGAAGGATTTTTTGATCCCTACAGAGTGTAGCAGTTTCAGATGGAGTATTAAAAATGGTCTTCTTACCTGCCATTTCAGTAGCTGCTTTCTCATTCGGTTTGCATCTAACAGAATTTCAAAGAGACTAGACTAGAGTGCAGTTTAAAAAAAATACTCTTTTCTCCATAGTTCCTAAATACTACTATAATTTTGAAGGTGTATTAGTCTATCATTATGCAAGAAGTTAATATTATAGCTGTTAGTTTCTGACTGCCTGAATGTAGAAGTGGCTTGCCTCTCTTTCTGCCAATTTCTGACAAGTGTGACATAGTGCTATAAAGTGCAGTTCTCTAAATGCACATGGGTAAGGTGAATGCACTGTCTTAAAGGGCAGACATGTGAGACCTTTGGAAGCATTTCCAAATTCCTGTTAATGAAATTATTCAGAAATTATTTGGAGGTCTGTTGTTCATTTTTAGTCTTTTCATTATTTATTGTATAACTAGTATAGATAGATATTTACATAATATAGATGGCCATAACTGCATAGGATGATGTTGTGCTTTGTTTTTTGTAGCTACTAGAGAAACAGATGTGCTCTTTGAAGTTTTGTTTGATGAAGAATTCCTTGGAGGCCTCACTATCAGGTTTGTGTGGCAGAGTTCAGAGTCAATTCATGCTATTGGCATAGATGGCATGGAATTGTTGGCTTTGGTTTGGTTGAGTATTTTTAATGCCTCTTCTTGAAATTTTGTTTCTTGGCAGTGTTGGTCAGTTTTTATTTCTTTTGTGGTTTTTGATTCTCTTTGAGTAGTGATAATTTTTTGTGAAGCGTGTTATATTGTGGAAATGCTCTATAGGCTTTTTTGGTGTATGAACTTCTGACTTGCAGAAAGAAAATATGAACCAGCAGAATAAAGCACCAGATCCAGATGGCTTTCTAAAAAAATATGTAGAAAATACGTTCTTACCAGTATGTATTTGACATGTAGATTAAAAACCAGGCAGAAGGCATCTGCTCCTCTGAAGGAGGGACTCTGAACTCAATAGTTGATAGTTAGACACTAAATTCCTACCATTAAAAACCTGACCTGTTTTTCAGGAGGTGGAGCAGCTTTTGTTTTTGTAAGTGTGATAACTCTTCTGTATTGAAGTAAACACCTGATCTTCTAAGTGCTCAGATATACCCAGCCAGCTTCATTTTTACTGTTCTTACCTAAGGTTTCAATGATGGAAGTTAGAGGGAATTCTTCCCTACTACCTGCATTCAGCAATTACAGCCCTTGCATGTCCTGTAACACAGATAATACTCAGTGTTCAGAAATGCTGCTTAACTTCAATTTGTAATTCTGCTACTGAACCTGAAACTTCAGTTTTCATTTCTGTAAAAATAAAAGAATATTGTTTTCTGGTTCTTTTACAGAAATATTTACTACAGAACTGTGCTATAACAATTCACTCATCTTAAAAATTTCTTTAAGCTCGGCACTGAAAGGTACAATATAAACTGAGAGTAGTGCTAGTTACTGTTTGACAGCCAGAGGGCAAAGGGGAGCCATGGGTTTCAGGTTGTCTGCAATGCTGCTAGATTTCAATATTGCATAGTTTCCAGCTTCTGTTGTTCAGACTTGAGTCATTGTCTTTTGGCAACAATTAAAGTGCATGAAACAACTGTGGAATTCTTTTCTCAAGGTGCTCACCTGCCAGAGGTTATCGCCTGCCCTCAAGTGCCTTAATTAACCTGTCTCATGGTAGTCGGTCAGAAATGGGAAATCAAAAGCTGATGGCCATAGTTAAACCTCAGCCAGCAGTGAGTAACTACAACTCATATGCATCTGATCTGTCATCTGTATGCTCACAAAAAGTGCATCTGGGAGGCCTCAACCATTCTCCTCGTTCCCTTTTTGTTCCTACCCAAGTAAGACTTTTCTCGCATTTGTACACAATTGTTTTTCCCTAGAATCTGAAATATTGACGTGGTTATTTTCATTGGTACAAACTAAATTTAGTTTTTATGTCAATATATTAAAAGTAGAATAATTGTTATGCTGGAGAAATGAATTAATCTAATAATGAAAAGGACTAAAATTTCCTTATTGACAGTGGTTTTGCTCTGAGTAACTCCAGTTGCTTTTCTGAGAGACAGATACTTAGTGTGGAGCAGTGACACGTTATTTGGTGTCAGATAGTGTGTTTGCACAGAGATGCAATTATTTCCTTAAAGCTTTGATCCAGTTAATGCTTCCTTATAGGCTCTTTGTCCATGCATAGAAAAGGAAGACATGATTTCCCTATCAGTTTTGCTTCTTGGTTATAATTTACTTTGAAACTACAATAAAGGAGGAAAAATTACAAGTTTTGAATTGAGTTTCTTGGTGGTTTAGTGACACTTTATTTTTTTAACAAGAGGCTTCTTTAAAGAAACCTTAATTAATAACTTCATGTTGCTGTAGGTGTGTTTGAAAACAGTTATCTCGTGTTTTTCAAGTCTATACAAGAAAAAGTACTTTCCAAAAGAAAATGTAGGACAATGAAACACTTCTGATTTTTTTTTCTCTCTCTCTCAATGATTTAGCAACTGAATGGAAGACAGCATTACAATCTCAGGGCTGAAAATCAGGGCAACTCTAACTCACCCCAGAAAGGATCATTTCTGAGTGGCAATCAGAAAAATAAAGTGAGTGTTCGGATTCATTTACTATCGGACCCAAATGTCTCTGTTTTGGCCCTCTGTTCAGGGTGGGTGTCATTTTCTCATGATTAATAAATTGCTTTGTTTTAGTACATCACATGTTGTAGTTCAGATACAGACTGGAGCAGAAATGCTCACAGTTGTTGAATGAATATAATATCCTGTGTTATCCTTGTTTAGATACTAGATTTTTTAAAGTGTTTTTTGCATAGCTGGGCTTCAGTTCTGCAATAACATACCTGTAATGAAGTAATTGAACCTTGCTGTCAAGGCCTTACAAAATAAATCATTAATAATACAATCCAAGAATACTCCCAGTATGAAAGCATGCTTTTGAAACCATTCTGAACTGTTACCTGAGTTTCATTATACTTAATCATCACACTAACTTCATTTCACTTTAGTAGTGATTCTTGGTAAAAATTGTAACTGCAATCCACTACCACAGCTTGTTTCATAATTAATTACCTGAAACTTGCACTAGTGTCAGTATGAAAATATCTGTCATCTGAGGACTGTTAAACTTGAACCTTACAATTTCCAGAATGTCTTGGTATATACTTGGCTGTTCAAAAGTTGAATTTATCGCTGCTGAGTTTGTCTGGGGTCTTGTTTTTTTATTTTGTCAGGCACAGAGTAAGCAAGATGATGAATTCTGCAGCATATGGCAGTCATTGCAGAGTTCTGGGAAGTCTCATCACATTCAACAAAACATGCATGAGAAGGTTTGTATAGAAACTTTTAACAGATCTCTGCATTCAAAATATGGAGGTACCTAATTTCGTACATCAGTTCATTGTATCAGAAAACTTGATGTTACAAATAAATCCTCTGGATGCAAGTGGTGTTACATGGAGTATGCATAGCTCTGCAAAGGGGTGATCATAGGGCACTACTATGTAAATAATAAATACTTAGTTTTCTGGTTAAGCTTTGATGTTTGAAACCCTAGGGTGCAGTTCTACCTCAGGAAATCAAGCTGGGACCTGGCCATCAGTTTCATAAGCCAGGCTTCAATGATGGCAGCTTTAAATGTCAGCAAAGAAAACAGGAGCCTTATAAAAAATGTAAGTACTGTTATTAGAAACTTTGCTTAGGGGAACTGCTTGCTTTATTTGACCTTCATTGAATTGTCTGAAGAGCTTTTTTCTTTTTTTGTAGTTACTGACAGGAAATAATTTATTTTAGTTTTATAAACACTACTTTGCACTTGCTATTGTCAAATGATATCCCTGGTGTGTATATTAGATTGTTCCACACATAATCCCAAGCCTTTTAGGTAAGTTGTCCTGTGTTCTGTTGACTTGCCACCTATCTAATATAAAAACCAAACAAAAACCATGTGTGTCTTTGAAAATCTGTTTGTGATCATATTTGTAGAATAGAAAATTAGATATATTATTGGATGTACTTAATTTTACTTTATCCTAGAAGAAAAGCATACACCAAATTACCTATGAAGTAAAAATTAAACATTTGATAAAACCATTCTCATTAATGCAACTCTGTGTATTTGTATGGAGTTACTAATTGTTTTATGTCTTGACTATTACTGTTTTTAAGAGCATTTTAAAATAATGCATTCTTTTGTAGTTAAAGAAGAATCCAAAACTACAAGAGGTGAAAGTCAACCACATAATAAAATGTCAAACCAACAGGTAATTTTGTCTGTACTGAGTTAATCTATTCTTTTCATTTTACTCTTGATGTGATTTATCATGTTACAGATTTGTCTTTAACTGTCATATTAGTTGATTCTTTTAGTCAACAAATTTGTTTTGGAGATATTTTTTTTATTAGAGGTTTATAGACAGAATATGAGAGAGCAATAAATATATGATGATACAAAACAACTTTACTATTCCTTTTAGATTCTAAAAGCTATGCTGTAATGGAAAACACAAATTCTAGGTGTTCAATAAGCTGAAATCCTCTAAGAATATTAGCTTGTGAAAGCTCTTTGCAGCTGCATTTCTAATATGATTGTGTTATAATGAATAATAGAGTATTCAGTAATAATGGCTGCAATTTATTTCAGAATTTTACAGGTGTGAATAAGTACAATGTCAAGCTTTTGAAGAGGAATGGAAGTCCCAACACGCCTTTAATTCAGAAGGCTGCAGTTGATGGTCCCTGCCCAGGTGGAAAGGTAGGATCTAAGGAGTTGACTGTCTTGTGCTCTTTGAGTAAATTCAGTTTCCAGTCCATTTTGTTCCAATTGTTCCTAGTTGTTTGAGTGCAAATTCATGTTTAAAAAATGCAACAAACCTGTGTGATTTAATTGTTCTTAGTTTTAATATGCAGAACTTGATGCAGTCTCTGGTATCTGTTCACACTCTGAACAGACATGACTGTGACCTGCCCAACCTGAGAGGAAAAATCTAAATGAGAATAAAATGAACCTCAAATTGATATACCCTTCCTCTTGCATCTGCTTATAAACACACTTAGTTGATGTACCTTTTTTCTTCTTTAATTTTAGAAGGACAATGAACTGGAAAGGCTTCTAGCTTCCTTGAAAATTCCCAAAGAAAATGAAGTGCAGACTTATTCCAAGGAAGCAAGAGCTACAAACGAGGAACATCTGTCACCACAGTCATTTGCTATGGTCTGTATACTGCAGGAATCATTACATTGCAGTTGAGCATCTGTGTCTTGGCATCAGTGCTTCTATTTAAAGAATCTCCATGAAACCTCATACTGCTTTTTAAAATGTTTTAATGATTTTTAATTAGCTATTCTCAAAGAAAATTAGCAAACATCTTTGTTTATGCTAAGATGCTGTTACCTTTGCTTTGATAAAATATAACTGATTAGAAAATAAAAAGCCAGATTCTGTTGCCAATTATGATAATCAATGTTTAGAAGGTCATGTTGTCTGGATGCCAGCATGTTCCTGAGTGGTTTATTTTATTTTTAAAGAAAGGAACACAGATGCTGAAAGAGATTTTGAAGATAGATGGCTCAGATCTGCAAACAAAGAATGAAGTGAAATCACAAGTTAATGATGTTCCTGCTCCCTCTAGTAGACAGGATTGCCATGGAGCTGCTGTGCAATACAGACCAACCAAAAAAATGGGTATGTGTAACCATCAGCTCATAATTCAGAGCTTCACCTTGTAGTGACATTTTAGAACACAGTTTCAGCAGGGTACTGTTTATCAAAATATAGTAATAAAATTTTCATATTTTTTAATTCTACTTCTATATTTGGATCTAAAACTTTCTTCAGCTATAGTTTCTTGGTTTTTGTTAAACAATATGAAAATACCAGGGAAAAATCAAGTAAGCCTTTTTTTTCTTTTTTTTCTTTATTTCTTTTTTCTTTTTTTCTTTTTTTCTTTTTTTTCTTTTTTTTTTTTTTTTTTTTTTTTGTGCTAATAGCCAAGTTACTATCCTTTCAGTGAAGGAAATAATTGTGATACAGCTTTTTTTTTTTTTTTCTTTTTGTCAGCTGCCTATATGAACAAGCATAGCCCTGGAGGGCCCCAGAACACACCAGCAATAGAAACTGGAGGTCACACTTTCCCTTGTCCACAGCCTGCACTCTCTACTGTTTCTGAGCTTTCTCGTGTTTGTTCTCTTCTTGGAATGTCACAACCAGATTTCTCTTTCCTAAAAACACCACAGGTAAAATGTTTTTTCTGCAAAAGTACAAGTTCTCAGTTTTCTGTCAACTGTTCTATATTAAATATTTCGACTGACTGCTGAAATCTATCTGAAAATAAACCTTAGCTCCCTTTGTTGCCTTTTTTAAAAACAAACAAACAAATCTCTGTTTCTGTCTCACAGTTTGTTAGTAATACACATTGCCTCAGAAATCTTCTGTCTTTTTTCTAGACCATGACAGTTTGCCACATAAAGCTGTCCAATGGCTTGTTGGTTCACGGCCCGCAGTGTCATTCCGAGGCCGAGGCAAAGGAGAAAGCTGCGCTTTTTGCTTTGCAGCGCTTGGTGAGGATGGGAAAAATCTCTGCAAATCTTTGTCTCTGTGCACTGCATCTGTTGGTAAACCTCTTTTTCCTTCCTCCTAGGGTTCTATAGGAGCGAACTTTGCTTCGCCTCCGCCTCCAGCAGTGTTTCCAAATTACCAGCCACTAGGAGTTCCTGTACCCCCTGGATCAATTCCTCCAGTATTTGCACAGCCCCCTGGTAGGTGTTTGACCAGTACACATTGCAAATAATATCAATATATCCTCTGATTATGGTGGTTCTTTATATGAAAATTAATGCTCTCCAGAAAGCCCCATTTTCTGGTCTTCAAGTGTGCTTGTATGTCTGAACAGTTTTGAAAACAGTTCATGATCCTCTTTGCATCAATGTGCAGACTAATTCAGTGTGAAGAAACATCCCTGTTAATGATTTCCTCAATAATGTATTGATCTATTCAGTCTTAGGTGCTTTTTCCAGTTTTTTTTCTTTCAAAACAACAGTAATTACTTGAAAGTAGGTAGTCCCAGTCCAGAATTAGTAAGAAATAGCCTCCTTGATTTTTTACATGGATTTTCCCCTCATGCCATGTAGTTAATGTTTCTCCATGCAATACTGTTATTATTCATCTATTACCAACTTTCACTCAAGTGCTACATCACATTTGTACACTACCAAACATGAGCATGGTAAGTAACTCCCCAAAAACTGCTAAAAGTCCTGCTGCTGTTGTTTTGTATTCTGGCTCCCAGTTGGTTTCTATTTTACTGAAGTTCCCATCACAACTAGCAGTTAATGAGTCAGCACTGCTGTAACATCCTAGAAACCCATACAGCAGCTGCTACATCTCTTTTCCATGGGGTTTGTCTGTTGTTGCTGTGTTCCAAAATGATGGCCTAAACTTGCAGCTTTCTGCTGATACAGTTGGCTCAGCTGAAGTGTGGAGATCCCACATTATGTGCACTCTGGAATGCAGATACCATGACTTTACTGCTCTTATTTGTGTTGTTATTTAGGTGTAATTCTCTTTGTTTGGGGGCTTTTGATAAATAAATAAATAAATAAATACTTAGCTATTTTGAAGTAAATATGAAGCATATGAGGCTTTGCTGGAAAGATAAACAACATGCAGACAGCTGTAGTTGGAGTAGTCCTGGGCTCTTGGCAGGTTTGGGTTTTTTGTTTGTTTGTTTGGGGTTTTTTTGAGGAAAGAGAGCTAAAAGTTTCTTGTTTTCATAGCTAATATGATGCCTCCATCATCTCACATGTTTGGTCCAGTGTCCTGGAGTACTCCAGTGCCTAAGCATTATTATCCTGGCACCTACCCAGGAAATGTGTCTCTTGCAGGAACTATACCAGTTGGTTCTCACAACCAGTTTATACCTCTGCAGGTAAGAGCAGCAGGTTTGTCTTAATGTTGTATTTCTGTAAAACAATGTGACTACAAGATTAATACAACAACACCCCCATTGTGAAGTAGTATTTAGTGTTAGAAAATTATTGTTAAGATACGTATGCATGTTTTCTGAAAGTGGAATATTTTCAGTTTTTGATAATGCATTCTGTTAAATAATATTTATTTAATTTAAAGGTAACTAAAAAAAGGGCTGCTAGCAAGAAAAATTTTGAACTCAAGGAGTTTCAGAGTTCCCCTCAAGCTGCACCACTAAAGAATGAACAGCCAATGTCTTCTGACCACATTCAGCAAGATAGTTCTTCAGCTCCTTTAAAATCTCCTCAAGCTGCTCAGTCCACTGTTTCATTTCAAGACAATGTGGCTACTCCAAGTGTTCCTCATAACAAATCAACACCAAACACTTCCAGCAAGCGAAAGCCAAGAAAACTGGCTGTCAATTTTGGCGCTCCAAAATCTTCAGAATAAATCTGGTAGCTAGGTGTATTTTATCTTTAATTCTTTCCCCACTGTTATGTTCTCTCATTTAAAAAAATCAGAAATCTCTATTAAAAAGACCAGCCACTTTAAGTATAATATAGAAGGAAATACATTTTTTTTTGCTATGGTTTTCAGGTTGTCAGTAAAACCATAAAAATTATGTTAAAAACTTGTTTTATTTTCACCTAGAATGGCAAAAGCCAGGAAAACCTGAGTTAGGGTTGCCATGCCATCCCTTGTGCCTAGGTTTCTAAACAGTGGCTTACAGACAATATCGGGTAAGCAGCAATAACAGTGGCAGCCTTAACTCAGGTTGGATGTGCTTTTTGGGAGGGATGTGGAACAGTAATAAGTTGGGCATCTAACAGTGTTTAGCGTGACATTTTGTACTCTAGCTTGATTTTAAATAGTGTAGTAAGACAGAAAGTAAAAATTATTTAAATGCAGTTTTTATATTGGCACTCCAGGTCCTTTTGAGTTGAATCAGTGTAACAAAAAGCTGACTACAAAGAAACTGCCAAATCCACTCTAAGTAGGAACTGCTGGGTTTTGTACTAGCGAGCAACAGCTTTACAGCTTTCAGAACATAGGTGTTATTGTGCGTCTGGTATTGGAGTGGCAAAACTGGTTGCTCTTGCACAATCTGTTCCAGGAGATTAATTTATAGGATGTGTTGAATTAAAAAAAATATATTTGCAAAGTAGAGATCCTTTTGGTAAAGTACATTTAACTGTTTTTTAATTTACCAATTTACTTGTTTTCTGATGATAAAATAACTAAGTTATCTAATAGCATAGCCTCCTAAATGCTAGTGATAGCTTGTTTTTTTTTCTAAACTATAAAAATGGCCAGACAAAAAGACAACCCATTTTGCTGAATGGCTGTCAAAGTTATGTTTACTCAAAGTCCATTTCTTCCTCTAATAGTCTGTGCCCTGAACCCTTCTCTATAGTAGGTCATTTTTTGTTACTAATGACGTTTAATATTTTTTTTTTTTTTAGTTTTTTGAGAGAATTTCTGTGTTGCAAAATTAAATTATCAGGAAGTGTTGCTATTGGTTCCATAAGAATATTCAGACAAAAAGCTGACTTGAATTTTTGGACAGAACTATGGGATTCTTTGTTCATATAGGAAAAAAAGAAGGTTCAGAGCTCCTTGTATTCTTTTTAACCCACATGTACCAATCTTATGGACATTAATATAAAATCTTCATCTTAAGAAAAAATTTGAAACCTCTGTTGGTGCTGCTTACTGGCATCGATTAAATTTCATTTTTCATCTGTTCTAGAAAACGAAGTATTTTTTCTCTAAGGCCCAGGAACCAGAAGTAAAGCAGTCTTGAGTGATTTATTTTGTTGCTTCTGAACAGGTTTCATTCTGGGTCTGCAAGTCCATAAACTTTCTTTCATATGTTTTTTTGCCTCCATTTCTTGGTGTAGTATGAAGTTTCACATTATTACTGTGTTACGGTGTTCCTTAATTTTCATTTCTCCAAAACAGTTGTTGGCTCAGCAGTATTTGTAGAATAGCAGCAAGCCCTATAAAAAGGATCACAGAGGCAGAAACAAGATTAAGCAATTTTATTTTACTTAATATCACAAAACTTGTGGAATAGACTACATATAGTCTGAGATCACACTGATTTTGTTGTTGTCTTTATAGTCATCTAATCTCAAGAGGTTCAAAGCCATATTCTGTGAAGGGAAAGTTGTCTTTTTTGGGGTTTTTGCCCTTATTAGCAACATGAGACTGATATGATGCTGCCATGCCAATATTTTACAAGTGGTTATGTGACATTTAATTGGTCCACTGTATCTATCTGAATGATCTGATCAGAAGAGAAAATATCTATTTGAAAATTTCCGTGACAGAGATGAGGCTGTGTTAGACTCTGCATCACAGCATTTTGATGTGTCTCTACAGCCAATTTTTGAGAAACAAAGTTATGGAGGATACTATACTCTTATGTACCAGTGAACACAGCAATTTTTATTAATTATTCTACTTCAGACTAAGATTTCTGCTCCCTGGAATTGCTATATGTAGTATATTTAGGTGGTTAAACCCTTTATTCTGTAACTGCTGCATATTGTATTAGTCCCTAATTTTTAGTTTTTCTATTCTATGAAAGTGACTGCCTGGTGCCCAGTTAATTACAGTTTTACATGTCCTGGTAGGTGTGACATCTGCATTGATCATTGCCATGTCCCCTTTGATTTTATTATTATATTTTAACAAGGTCATAATGTTTAGCTCATACAGATATCAATTTAGGCATTTCTTTTTCTCATAGATATAAAGTATTTTCTAAGCACTGGAGTTTTTCATTAGATCTTATACAGAGCAGTATTTTACTAAAAATCCAAAAGGGAAGACTTTTATGTGCGCATTTTTGTAGTTTCTGATTTTTTTAAAATAACTTTTCATTGTTTATCTGCCAAGTGAAATGTTTTAAATTTGCATATGAATGGATACAGAATGTATTTTTTGTGCTGTTTTGTGTTAAGTGTGCATTTGCAGATTTTTAGCATGTAGTTGCACAAAGACTGTGCAAAGATATTTTGGTATATGAATATATGCTACACTGAAGGAAAAGCATTCATAAAACTTAAATGCTATATAGAACTCTAATGCAATAGAGTAATTTTATAAACTGTCTGTGTCTGCTTGGATTAAATATTGAAACAACAAACATTACCTATTTTCACTGTTTTATTTCCAAATACTTTGTGGGAACTTGTGTATGCTCCAACCCAGAAGTTTACAATATGAATCAAATCTCATGAAACTCAGTTTCTGTGATCTCAAAAGTAGGACCTGCCCTCCTGACTGTTTCTTGATAGCTTTCAACTGTAACTGTGATCAAAATACAAAGTTTTTTTCAAAAGGCTGTTGGTCACCTTGCAATTAAAAGCATTTAACAGGATACCGATCTTCCAAAAATTTTTTGGCCTTGTCACCAAATAGATTAAAAAAACCCAACCCCATAGAAAAGTCATTATTTTCCAGTAAGCTCAGTCCTAGTGATTGTTAACAAGGTGGAGAACCAGCTGGTGGCTGAGAAGCACAATGTTAATGTCTTTCTTACACATTTTAGTATGAATTAGCTTGTTTAAAGCAACAAACATAAAGACTGGAGTACACTCTTAGCATGACCAGCTGCTGCAAATTCATGTAAGTGTGTATGCAACTTGGTGCTTCTGTATAGAACAAGTCTGCTGTAAACACTCAGGTCATATTGCTCAACTTAAAGACACCAAGATAAAATCTTAGATTTCATAAACTGTCTTCAAATGATTAGTCAATGAAGTCTTAACTGCTGTTACCCTGCATGGTGAGTTCTGCCATCTCAATATATAGCACTAAAGAAAATTCAGGCAACTTAAAGGAAGGGATAACTTGAAAATATTATCAGTTATTGCAGAGTAAATCTTGCATGGATGCTCCCATTCAAAAATTACAGGACTTCTGTTTAATTTAATTGAGTTGATCTGAACTACTATATAGATGACCCCTGAAGGTGAGGAATCTCAAAGAAGTAATTGGTACTTGCAATAAGGATGTTTTTAATTCTATTTGCAATTGTGAACTCCTTATGTATTCCATAATCCGCCTTCCTTACTACTGAGAGACAGTTATGTTCTTCTCTTTCTGTATCTGGAAAGGGGACACAGTGACATCAAGGGCATAAGGGCAGTCTGAATACACACTCTTGGCCAAAAGAATTCAAATTCAGGTGCATGAGGACCCTTGAATATTGAGACTGTAACTGATAAATGTTTTGAAGAATCTGATATCATGAGGTAAGTGGCTATTCTTTATTAAAAGAATCCATGGTTCCAACAACAGTTCCTTATTGCTGTCAGTTTTTAAGTGGATGTTTACTCTTTATTTTTCTATAATTTACAAATTTCCTGTTTTATTTCTGCTTTGAAATACATTACAAATCAAAGGAATGGTCACAATGTCATCAAGTGCATATAGTAAACCTGGTTCCTGTTATTTGAAAGTACAGAAAAAGCATTTTTCATTAAAACTTTTTTTTTTTTCTGGTAAAACTTGGTCAATAAAGCATCAGTGCATTGGCAGTGATGTATGAAAGTTGATAATCACACTTAGTCCTGTATTTTGTGTAATTGCAGTTATTTTTAATGGCTAGATCTTACTGAAACAATGGTTCTTAAGTGCTTTTTCATCCCTTTAGCTTTTAGTATATCCATTTTTCTTGTTCTAATTAAGCTTCATTGATGGCCATTTTTCTCTCTTTTTAATATTTTTTCATTAATTTCTAGACTTGAAATAAATGTTCTTTTAAAGAGCTATTCAGCCCTGAATTTTCTAGTTACACAGTACCATCATATGTATGTACATACACACACACACACACACACATATATATATACAGGAACTCAATCACTCATTTTCTTAAAATTATTCATAGTTATGTCATTTTCAGTCCACACAATAATTCTTTAAGAGACATCCAGAGGATGATGGACACTGTCTTGTTAATAGACATTGCTCTTCTCCAAATGCAGATATTCTTTAGGCCGAGGAAAAATAATGGGCAAATAATGAAACATTAACAGAGTAAGTACACCAGTTTTCACTTCACTTGCTTTGGTAGATAGATTCTTGGCTTACAGCTTAATTCTCCTAAAGTCCACCTCATTTCCTGTCAGAGTTTACTTGTGTTGCAGAGCTGGCAGAAAGGAAGGACCACTTGTGCCTGAGGCACAGTGCAAATCCTCCTGCATGTGGGCACAGATTTGATGTGCAATCTCTAGTGATAATCCTGGATTAACCAGTCTCCTATTACTTGCTCCCTCTGGGTCATGCCAAACTGTGTTGCCACATTATGAACCTTATCAAGGAATTAATCTGGTTGGCATTCTCCTGTATGTTATTTTTCATAATAGTTCATGATGGAGCCCCAAGAACAGCTGGGTTGGTACAGTTTGTAGTGTGAGTGTGGGATGATTTAGCAAGAATGGAACCCCTTAAGAAACATCCCATGACTGCCTAAAGCTCAAATGACCCACAAATCTAACATTATTCATCAAGTGATGTCATTGCATGTGGTTCTGTGTGTTGACTTCGAGGAGAGTGGTAACTTCTGCAGGAGTACAGGAGGAACTGATGAGAAAGGGTCATATGGTAAATTATTGCAACATCTGCATAAAAATCATCATTTTCATTTTAGTTGGTCTGTTAAGTTTTTAGATGAGTCTTAATGAATGATGGATGTGGGCTGCACCAGCCAATGGAGCAACAGAAATTAGTGGGCTCTTTCTTGTTTGTGTGCAAACTGACAAAGGGCCCCATGTCAGTGCTTTCATAATATTAAAACTTGTTAAAAAGATAGAGCTAAGTAAGTGGGTAAAAGGGTAACTCACAGTTTGAGGAGGCAGTAGGAAGATAGATGCACCTTGACCAAAAAAACAGCTGAGGAAGAGAAGATAAAACCCCCATGCACTGCAAATTTTGGGTCTTGCTCTGTAATATTTCAGTATCTAGATTCCTTTTAGCAGTGCCACTG
This sequence comes from Ammospiza caudacuta, assembly GCF_027887145.1. NCBI lineage: Eukaryota > Metazoa > Chordata > Aves > Passeriformes > Passerellidae > Ammospiza > Ammospiza caudacuta. The sequence continues at coordinate 13,296,939 of NC_080603.1, read as the reverse complement.
GCAACTTTGATTCATACTGGAAGCCTTAGGTGAATGAAGATGCTCCAACACAACAGAAATGCACCTGAGAATACTTTATAAAAAAAAAAAAACCAAAACTAGTTAACTATTCAAAATACAGTTAATTTGTAAATTTTATTTAATAATCTGGTCCTAGAAAATATCAAGACAGTGTCCGGATCATGTTTTCTTTCTGGGAGTTAGGTGTGCTGGGTCTGTGGCAGTTCCATCTCAAGGTCTCTTGCATCATCCTATAAAGTCTATCTATTGCTGACTGAAACATGCCAAGTGTGATGACATTACTTATAAATATTCAGTTATATTCAGTATAAATCATGGTAGGGGTTTTGCTGTCCCTGCTAGCAGTGTAAGATCTTATTGACCCTGATGTTCTGCCATTTGATTGGTTTTACTGAATAACTCTTTCCTTTGCTACAGCATTGTACAGGTCCCTGGAGTGCCTCCACTCCTTCATTTGGTTTGATAAGCCAGTAAAATTAAGACCTGCCATGCTTTTCAGAGAGCAAAGCAGCTGAGGATTTCAGCAGAGAAAATGCAGAAGAATGGGACATGGCTGCTGAGGTACTTGGTATGTGACCCCAGGTGTGCCAGCTCCCTCTCTGAGGGAGGGCTCAGGGTGCTGGTGGGGGTTATGCAGGCTTGTGACCAGGAAAGTGTCCATGCAGTTTCACTTCAAACTGAATCTTTGTTGCCTGTGCTAAAATGAACTTGAGGCTTTTGTGCATATTAACAATAAGATTTTTCTCTGAGGGTGGCAGAGGTTTTGGATAGACAAAGAGTGCCTTGTGGGAATGAGATTATTTATGACCAATATAAACCAACACAGATAAGTCATGTATGGACATGCTCTGCACATATCAAAGCACATTGTGTCTTTTATTGCATTCCTTTTATGGCATAACAAACACAACAATAAGAAATTTGTATTTCATAAGCCTCTCATAAATTAAGCAATTTTAATACATGCTCTCTATGATTGATGATGACTAACATTATGTATGCATTGACACTTTGCAGGTTGGTTAAGGTTATGTTTTTCCACACATCTAAGTTCTTTGTTAACATATTAAACTGCTAGAAGAAATCAACTTTACATGGCCACTTCCATGCAATCAAAAGGGTAAGTGTTTGTTACATTAGGAGTTTGTGAAAGAAAAAGGTAACCTGCATCCATTTTCTTTTTGAAGTTTTGCTTAATCTTGCTGTGAGGCAGGCCCTGCTTGTATTGATACTGTAAAAGCACAAAGGATACCTTTTTTAGATAGATGCCTTTTTTTCTTAAGGCTTCTTAATTTTTGAATGTTTGTACAGGTTTTAGCCTTTTATACCAGTTACACATGTTGAATCTTATTGAGGTAGCTTTCATCAGAAGTTCTAAGTAATTATTATTATTATGCTGTTAGTTTTGATAAATTAGTTTGAAGAAAAGTACTCTTTGTCAGAATGTGAAGTACTTGGTACCTCTGTGACATACATCTATTAACTGTATGTGACATACATCTATTAGCTGTATGTCAAGAGATAGTCAAAGAGAACAAAAAGTCAAAGAGATTGTGATTTTGTAATGTGTTGTTCCTTAGGGAAGAGAGGTAAAGCGCTTGTTCCTTGGCTTTCTCTCTCATGTGTCTTCACGTCCTCATGATCTGCACCTTTGTCCCAGTGACCTCTGCGACTGCCCATGTGAGGTGAGAAGCCTCTTCTTACTGTGGCTTTCACTGTAGTAGTATTCCTGGTTTAAAGATCCAGTAATGCCAGACTTATCTCACATAATACTGTTCATACTGCAGCTTTTTTCTAAGAGGGGCCTAACCAGAAGTGCAAGGGGGAAATATTTTCAATGTGTTTTTTTTTTTCTTTTTCTGCTCTAATTAAATGAGTTTAAACTAATTGACTAGTTCTTCTGATTACATTTGAGTTAAAACAAATTTCTACTGGTACTGCTTTGGGGTTGAGCATTTTGAATTTTATTGGTTTACTGTTAATATTTCTGGTTGTTTCTGTTTGAAAATTACCCACCTAAAATTTTTTAAATTATTTTTAATAATAATAATTTTAATAATTTAAAAATTACTCATCAAGGGCAATACGGGAACATTTCTGTCACAAACTGTTTCAGCAGTAGTTTTAGATGCTGTTCCCTCTATAAATCAAACTGATGGCATCAGTGAATTGCTGCAGCTCATGACTTTGTGTAATTATGCGTAATTTGTTCATGGATACTCAGTGCCTTCAGTGACAAATCCCAGGGGAAAACATAGCTCGTTTAGGGTAAGGAGAAGTTGGGGTCAGGCACTGATCACGGGGGTCAGCATCGCACCGTGGGCATCTCTCCCCAGGGCGCTCGGGGCTGAATTTGGCAAAGCCCTTTACACTTGGTGTTTAACTAAAAGCCCTTTTTTACGTGCATGTGGCAGATTTTTGTAGAGACTGCACAGACGAAACGCGAGGCTCCGCTTTCGTGTTCTTGCTGTGTCTGTGGGATCCAGGGGCCGGGGCCCGGCCCCCCTGGCCGGTGAGGGCGCGGCGGGCGGGGCCGCACCGCCCGCGCTGCTCCCAGGCCGCGGCCTGGCCGGCCGCCCCCGGCGGCGCCACCTGCCCGCGCGGCGGCCCCGCTGCCTGCCCGCGCCCATAGGCCGCACAGCGCCCGCCCCCGGCCGCCTGTGGCGGGCGCGGCCGCTCGGCCGCCCTCACTCCGCGCTCCGCGCCGGGCCGCGGCGGGCGATGCCGTGCGGGCAGCCCGACAGCGGGGCCGCCGCGGCGCGGTACGTGCTGGGGGTGGACGTGGGCAGCACGGTGGTGAAGTGCCACGTCTACGACCGGGCGGCCGCCGTCAGGGGTTCCAGCCACAGGAAGGTGAGTGCGGGCGGGTTGCGGGGTGCGCCCCGGTCCGGAGCGGGGCCGAGCGGCGGGAGCAGCCGGGGGCAGCACCTGTCTCGGGAGCCGGGAGGGGCCGAGCGTGCTCGTTGTGCCCCGAGCGCTTCCGACCTGCGGGGGGTGCCCGTCGGGGTTCGGCGTTCGCAGGCTCTCCGCCAGCTCGGCTGGTCCCGGTGCGCGGGCATCCCCTGGGGCAGGGCGGACAGGAGCGGCTCCGCCTCCCGAGGGGTGAAAGGAAACTCACAAACCCCGACCCCCGCGGCACCGCCGTAGCTCTCACCCGCCGTTACTTCGGCGTTCACCCCCTCCCATCCTTCCCGGTTGCCTTACCTTCGGTCGCTTATCGACTAATCTGTCTGAACAAAACCACTGTTGTTAGTAGGGCATAGCTGAGATTTGTATAGGATTTACGTTTGCACGCGTCCCATCATGTAACAGCGCTGTGTGAAGAAGTGTCAGCATTAGAACGTGAATTTCAGGCTGCTTTTGGTTAGTAGTGGTTGTGATTTTAGGATCACGGCAATCTCCAGAATTAACTTTTTTTACTGTTGCCTATTGCAATGAAAAGCTTGCAGCGAGGAGAAGTGTAAGAAGTCTGATGGATTTCAGAGATGGAAAGGGCTGCTCTCGGTGGAGCTGACCCTCCCTGGCGCTGGAAGCTCGTCTGACAGGTGATCCCTGCTCTGCTGTTCTGCCACTGAGAAGCTCAGAGGCACCGACGTCAGAATTAAGCAATGCAACAGAAACGGCTTTCTGAGACACCTGCTTTCCTTTTTGCAGCTCTGGAAGGGGTTTTACAGGTTCCTTTTTTCCAAGAGGTTGGGACTTCCTTATTTCAAGGGGTTTGAGCTTCTTTATTGCCCCGGAACAGAGGAGGTCTTCTAGAGATCACACACCCACGTTGAACAATGTTTTAAAAGTACACTGTTGTTTCTACTCTTACAGGAGATTCACAAAATGAAGAACAAAACAAAACAACCCAAAGCCAAATGTATTTGCTGATTTCTAGGGATCATAATAAAGCTATTTGTGTTTCCCAAACAGGTAGAATCACTTTATCCTCGTCCTGGATGGGTTGAATTAGATCCTGAAGTGCTATGGAGTCAATTTATTGGTGTAATAAAAGAGGCTGTACAAGGTAAGGGCTTAAATTTGAGAAATTATTTATTTATAAAAATTAGTAAATTTAGTTACTTGGATAATAAAACTATTTTTAGCTGGTACTGAAAATCATCACTGGGCACAGGCCTATAACATGCTTTAAGGCCTATTCAATCATTATGTAAATTAGGGTTCTTCAATTACCTTTTTCCTTTCATTGGGGCCAGATTAGATTTGAAGTAGAAGCAATGTGAATACTTGATTTATGCATCAGTGCCAGCACTTTGTGGCTCCAGCTTTTTGTATATGCATCCTTCCCCAGTGTCTGTTCCTCCAGATGCCGCTGTGCAGGAACAGAGAGCTGGCTTGTTCCCCTTCCAGTGCCCCATTGTTCTACCACCACTTTGTATGTATGAGTGAGAATGAATGCAGGATGCTGCAGAGCTGGGCTCAGTCGATTGCAACCTGATATTCCTCCTTTTCCCATTCAAACTTTAAGTGATTCTTACTGTCCTATCCTGTATTACTGTTCTTTTCTATTTGTACTTTAGCCTACAAATTCCTAGTGCTCCACACACTAAATACATACAACTCCTTTTTCTGACAAACCTCTGATGGGTTTTCCCCCTGCTTTTCTGGATGCTGCTCTAACCTAGTTCTTGCTCTCTACAACTTTCACAGCTTTTGTATTAATCTACCTCCAGTGTTCTGCCATCCATCCTCGATCACCTGTGCCATGTTGATGCTGTAAACCTGTCAACTGGACAGGTTGCCTTCCCACAGTGCCCCATCCTCCTTCGCCTGTGTGTGCACATTGCACCCTTTCATTCAAGTCATTCAATTCCTCCTGTTCAGCCCCTCTTGCTTGGTCTCCAGTGTTGCTCTGCCTTCAGGCTTGGCTCATGGCTAAACTGCTTGTCCCTTCCTTTGGAAGGCTGCCTAAGGAACAGGGAAAGTAAATATCACCAGGTGTAAACTGAAGCTGATTATTTTGGGCTCTTGGTTTGTTCTGTCAGCAGCCACAACTATTTGGTCACAAGAACAGCAATGCCACCTCAGCCCCCAAAGACCTTCCTGTCTTCCTTCATTTCCATTCTGTGGGAAAAGTCAGGAAGCAAGACTTTTCAGCTAGTTTTAAAAAGGGAAGATTTCCTTGTGGCCAAGCTGCACCCATTGTTGGCAAGTCATTTTTAAGTGGGTGTGTAAGTAAGCATAACTCAGTGCTGTCAAAAGAAACAGTGCCACCCCTTTTTTCCAGAGGTCTCCTAGAGCAGGGCAGCTTCCTGAGTGGAATCACTGTCGGGTTGTTTATGCCAGCAGAGCTTCACCAGTGTTTGTGCTGACGCAAGCGAGGGTGTGGTAGCAGGGGCAGGAATGAGTGTCTGGAAGCAGAAGGAGCACAGTGACACTGGGGTTTGCAGAGCTTATGGAGCTAAACGTGATTCCATACACGTGTGGATGAGCTGCTGCAGTTCAGTACCACCTGGTGGTGGAAACTTCTGGCTGCATGGTCTCAACTCTGTCTCTTACTGTGGCACTCCATCCAGAAGGCAGCTTAACTGAAAAATACCCATGTTTGTCTTTAGGTTTGTTTTTGTCTGTAATGGAAGTCAGCTCCACTTACGTGGGTGTCTCGAGAGTATGATAGCTAACACAGGGAAAGTGGTGGGACCATGCAGATTGTGGAGATGGGAAGGAGTAACACATGCCAGCAGTCCTTAGTGAGCTGTGAAAGTGCTTGAAAGCTCTGCCTTTGCCTGACAAAGAAATAGTGCTGTTCTCAGGCCACCCACTCCCAGGTCCCCCTCCTGTATCCTCCTGCTACCAGCAGCACTTGTGCAGGCAGGTGGAGCAGGTTGCCTTGTGAAAGCACTGGTTTAATTCCCATCTGATGGAGGAACTGATAGCACTGCTGGCAGGAATGCAAGGAGCCGGTATAAGGGCAGGGGCAGAAGCACAGGTAGAGTTGGGCAGCACAGATGTGCCCTTTGTCTGTGAAACCCCTTCTGTAATTGTCACTGAGAGGGTGCGGGGTGTAGAGTCTGCAGTACATGCTCACACAAATGAGCAACTTTGCACATGAAAATTAACATGAGAACACGTATGAGCAGGACCTACTTAACCTGGGACTTGTTCAAAGAGCTGGATTGAGAGCCCTTCAGAGTAACAGTACTTAGGACAGGGTGGGTAGACTGTAATTTAAGTGGAAATTTTTTAATGTGTGTTTTCTTGATGTAATTTTGCTTCTGTAAGTATGGCTGGAGGTAATTAGCAAGCTGACCAGAGTTGCTTTGAAAATAGCTATGGACATATTCAATTATTTACACTTATATTAGAAAAAATGTTCTGTAACAGTTACTTGAAGGTAAGGTTTACAGCAAAATTGGTGTGTACATTTTTGTACTTCTGACTTTAAAGTATACTTTGTTGCATTCAGTGGTACCTGATTTAAGTAAGATCTTTCTTAGGAATTTTTTAAACGTTGCTTAAGAAATATTTAAAGTGAGACATGTCATCAGAGTGATGCAAAAAGTTATGATGTATTCATATTTATCTATTTACTGCCTGCAGGATCAATCTAGTTTTGTTTCTTTATAGAAATTCTTTCCCTAAGTCTGTAAAGGTACTTTAATTGGGGCTTTTGCTCACATTCATCCATGTGAAATACACATTTTAATGGATTATGTGGACATGTGTCATCTGCCTGCCTGTCTCTGGGATTGTTCATATAAAGTATCAGCAGGCCTTTCAGAGGGTGGAAAGGGTCTGTGTGCTTTTGCAAAATACATAGGTTTGTTTATCTGCTTTGGAATCAATTGTCTGACTCAGAGCTCTCTAATGTTTCACTGCCCTTAACACTTAGTTGAACTATATGTAGCGATTTATATTCTCTTCTCATAAACTTTTTTCTCATAAATTACTTTCCTAAATAGTCCATAGGTTTTATAGTTATACTGAAGAAGTAATATTTTTCTTTGCTTCTCCAAATAAATTCTTTTTTTGTGATTGTAATTTATTTTTGGTTTTTAGCTGCAGGACTTCACATGAGGCAAATTGCTGGTCTTGGCATCTCCACCCAGAGAGGAACTTTCATCACATGGCACAAGTATGTATGTTGTGTATTCTTTAAAATGAATTTGTATTCATTTGTATTCATAGACCGGATGGCAGCAGGCTGTAGATGTGTTGAACTCAAAAGTAAAACTTGTCAAGTCACTCATGTTCTCTTGTGCTTGCACAGCCACACCTTAGAGCTGTTCAGAACAGATCGTGACTGTGTGGCCTTTTTGTTCTTTATGCATTGGAAGAGATGAATGCATATGTATTTTTAATTCTGGTGAGAAGTCTGACACTCCCAATGTCTGTATGCTAATTTAATAATTCCTCAAATCCACCAGGAGGATATGCAGTTATTATGTGAACTAACCTAGTTTGTTGTCCTGACTGGAAATGGAACATAATGTTGACTGTTTTGGGCAATTTGTGTTCTCTGGCTTTAATCGTTCAAATACTGTTTTTCAGGAAGACAGGGAAACCTTTTCATAATTTCATAAGTTGGCAAGACTTAAGAAGTGCTGAACTTGTGAATTCCTGGAATAACTCCCTTCTGCTGAAGGTAAAACTGCATTAATCTAGATATTGCTTGGATATATTACATCTGTTTAACTCTTATGACAAGTAAGGGCACTATATGGAATACTGCAAGTGTCCTGTTCACATGGTGAGGTGATGTGCTGTAGCCATCATTTAACTGAGCAATGAACATTTCACTGAGTAATATTGGCATGGAAGATAGTTCCAAGAAATAAAGTGCAGTACTGGTAGCCTAAAGTAATTATTATGGAAAAAGATACCTGTAGGTCTAAGGCTCATTTTGTTACTTTTTAGTCTGTCATATTAAAACATGGAATGTTGACACCACTACTGCATGGATTGTGGATGTAGTTAGGTCTGGATTGGAAGTGGTTTGGACTTTTGGTTTCTTGGCTTGTTTTTTTCATGTACCCTTTGCTCTGATTATCTATAGGTGATACATTTTATGCTGTTTGTGGCTTGTGCTTTGTACCTTTAGAAGAGAAAGATTTGTGCCAAGTCCAAAACCAGAAGTTAGTTTTCCTCTTAAATGGAAACTAACCAGCGCAGTCACAATAAGAAATTAAATTATAGGGTTTGCCAGTTACTTCTTTTGTGAAAACTTGATTAATGATTAAATTTTGGTAAATCTATTAAGTCATGATTGAGCCTGTCAGCTGTAAGAGAACTTGCCCTGGAATAACAGTGTGTAATGCTGCCATCCACATCATGCATTGTGCTCACAGAGGTGACCAGTGTTGGCAGTGCAGAGCAGTGGCTGTCAGTGCTCCAGCAGAAGGTGCTCAAGCAGCCTTGCTTAGAGCAGCTGCTCTTTCCTGTGGTGTGTGTTGCAGGAAGGCTGTCTGTTGATATGAACATCCTTACATAATCCTGCTCAGGGATCCTCTAAAGGAGTTTTAGCTTTCTGAATGTAATGTCAGTAGCTTTCATCTGTGTTGTCATCCTTTAAAGGTAATTGATCAGTAACCTTTAAAGGGCAAGATGAAAAATTGAGTAACTGTTTTCTTTTGAAACAGGTAATCCATGTTATTTTTACAGTGCTTCATTTCTTGACTGGGAATGATCGATTTTTGGCACCCAGTTTTCTTACTTTTTCAACACATCAAGCTTCCATGAAGTTGTCATGGGTTTTTAAAAACATACATGAGGTAAGCTGGAAAGGGAAAAGCAATAGATTTCTTAATGGCTTGCAACTATGAGGTGTTCAGGGCCAGGCTGGATGGGCTTTGAGTGACCTGGTTTAGTGTAACATGTCCCTGCTCATGGCTGTGGAGTTGGAACTCTTTAAGGTCCCTTCCAGTCCAGGCCATTCCATGACTCTGTGACTATTGGCTGTAATTGCTTCAGTTTTGTCTTGCTCGTTCTTCTCAGAAGAAGCAGGAAGGATTTTTTCTGTGTTAATGTTCAAAGCCTGTCTACCTAAATAGTAACTTACATTTCTACAGATTTCCCTCTCACTCTGGAAATGCGTAGTAGTAAAAAGCCTTCTTCATACATAAGCAACATAATAAAATCATCTTATTTCACTTGATACATTTATACAGTTAGTGATTGTACTTTGTTTTAAAGCTGTTTGCCCTCTGGTTTTGCATGATGATTTTACTTATTTTCAGTGAGACCTCTTCCCTTTCCATTCTGCATTATTCCAGAATGTTTTGCAGTTTCACAAATAACACCATACTGCACAATTCATTTTGCATTTTGGTGAATTGGAAAATGCATGTGGAATAAGTTGTGCTGGATTAACCTAGTGCACTAATGAGCCCTGATCTATGTGTTGCTATATTCATTGCTCTAATACTCACCATGCAGGACCTTGTTTTCTTTATCTACCACTGTTTCACCACTGTTACAATTGTAACTGTAAGTTTCTTTTCATAAGGCTATGATGCCCCTTCAGTGGAAGATCAATTGCTTTTATTTCCTTAGAAACAGCTGTAAAAAAGTGTTCTTATTTTCTGTTAGGAGCATGAACTTGTAGGATAATTTTAGTTAAATAGCCAACTCAGCCTTTTTAGAAGAAGAGTTTACAATCAGAGACTTATTTTCTGAGGACATTCTGATTTATCATGAAGACAATAATCAAAGAAATCAATAAATATTCTTCTCTTATTATACCCAGTTGTAATTTTTTATCATATATTTTTTTCCCAGGCTGAAGAAGCTGCCAGAAAAAACAACTGCTGCTTTGGAACGGTTGACACGTGGTTACTGTATAGATTGACTAAAGGTGAACATTACAGTTCCTCTTAAATATCAGTAAAACACACTGGAATCTAAGAAATTATGTTCATTACTTGTCATTTATATATCCTAGAATAGATACTTTTTTTGCAATTTGTGCTTTTGTATGTTCAATAAAAATTGTAATGTATTTCCTGTTACAAAAAGAACTTCTGAATAAATTATTCTTTGGGCCTGTTGGAAGGGAAATATTTATTCAGTGTAATCAGCCTTCTAAGAGTATAAGATTTAAAGAGGACTAACAGAGCTAATTGGTGTTGATTGAAGAAAAGTACCTGTGAAAGCAGAAGAACAAAGAATTGTTAAAAATGTGGAAGAATTACAAGTTTCTATTCTGAGTACTAATGCCTGAGAAATCCCATTATGACTGTGATGCAGTTGGTGTGGTGCTGTTGGCTGTTCTAGACAGGTTCATGAGAGGAAACAAGGTAATTAATGTGTGCACAGTGTAGTGAGCAGCAGGTAAAATCTCTGTGCTCATTGTATCACGGTGATTTTGCTCATTCACACTTGATTTATATTTCATGGGAGTCAGTGAGCTATTTAAATATCTCATTGATTCCCATGAAATATCTTAAATATTTGGATGTCTAAAAATCTTTCTTTGTTCTCTGTTTTCATGCTAGGTTCTGTGTATGCTACAGATTACTCAAATGCCAGTTCCACAGGCATTTTTGAGCCCTTTACGGTATGTGCTGTCCCAAAGAATGTCTCTGCTATTTATTGTGCTTCTCAGATGCTTCCTAATGTTTTTACTTTTTCCATTTCATTTCAGAAATGTTGGAATCCCACTTTGTGTAATCTACTTTCTATTCCAATGTCTATTTATCCACCAGTGAGAGACACAAGGTAACTATGAAGACATAATTAAAAGAATATTATAACTGTTAAATTAATTGCTAAATTAATTATGATTAATTATTAAATACTAAATATTCTGCACAGGCCAAATACTACACACGTACACAAAAAATATTTTTACATGTAGTTATACCTTATAAGTATATGAAGTCCAAAACTTTTTTACTATGTTTCTTAAAGTGATAGTTTTAATGTTTTGCTTAAAATAAGTCAGTAGCATTACCTTTTATGTGTGACCCAGACCCAAGCTGTATGTACCTAGATTTCATTTTTACAAAAAGGTCATTTTAATGTAATTTGTTTTAAGCTTCAACTTCGGATCAACTGACTCTGAAATATTTGGGGTACCTATTCCAATAATGGCAGTGGTAAGTGAAAATATTTTCTTACATCTGTGTGTTTATATTCTGTTTATTTGGCTTTGATTTAGTACTTGCTTCTTTCATTAATATTCTCTATTGATTCTCTGTGATTTAGCTACAATAGAATTGATGGTTGAATTTTTCTCCAAAAACCCAGTCTACAACCTTAGGGAGAAGGAGGAGAAAGGAGCAAGAAGGGATTTCTAGAGGTTGAGGTCCACTAAGGTTGTGTGGCCACATGATTAAATTCTGAATGTAGGACTCTAAACTCTGGTAATGTGTGTATCTGGCTTAAAATCAGTTGTTCTGTGTAAAGTTATGCAAGAGTCCATTCTGGCTTGACTTCAGTGAGACCAAACTACTGTAGGAGTGTTTGCTAATAGATCCACTTGTGGTACCTTCTATGCCTTTTTTATTTTTTGCTAAAAATTAGTGGCAAATAACATGCTCTTTCCTCAGTAGTTAGAATTTGGATAAGAAAACCTAAAGTGATGATTTGGAGCAAAATCTGCTTGAATTGAGCTAAATGAAAAAATGTCCCCTAGCTAACATGAATTTGTCTTGTTTTAAAGGACTGTGGACTAAATCTAGCTGTAAATTTACTGTTTCACCAATGCAAAAACATAAGTAAAAATATTTAATAACCATAATCATGGTTGAAAAATGGAGCACAGAATAATTTGGTAGAGGAGGGGTATCAAGGAGAAAAGAAGGCAAGACTTCAATACTTCAACTTTCTATTTGGAGAAAAAGGAATTCAGGCCAAGCTACTCTGTTCTGCTCCTTGGGATTGCAACTGCCTGGTTTATCCTTGTTAAATATTAAACCACAAAATACTTCTTTTGTTTCCATAATGTTTTTCAGTGTTGCAAGGAGTCCTTCAGATACTTCACACTGTGAAACTTGGTGTAATTTGATGCCAGTGATAAAATTGACTGTTGTAATGGCCTGCAAATGCTTAAGAAATTGTAAATGAGTCCTGTCTGAGTGCCCAGCTCCTGAGTGGTCACTTATATTCAGAACTCCAAAGTGTTTGCAGAGATATTTTCAAACCCAGCATTGCAGGTTGGTGGTGGGTAGCTAACTTGTCCCGTTGTTTTTGTTGGATTGACAGGTAGCTGATCAGCAGTCAGCCATGTTTGGAGAATGCTGCTTTCACCCAGGAGATGTTAAACTGACAATGGGAACAGGTGGCTTCTGGAATGTCAATACTGGAGAGCATCTCTTTGCAGCACGGGGAAGTAAGACTGAAGTTTTGGTTTCAGGGGATTTTATTCTTTCAGCTGTTCCTTGATAGCTGCTACTGCTGAGGATACACAAAAGAATAGCACAGAGCTGTGCTTTTCCTTCAGTCTATAAGTGTTCAAAAACAGCTTGGGAGTTCTTTAAGAAGGGAAGACTGTGGAAAGTTTGAATTTTGAATTCATTTTACATGAAGCAATGTAAATTTTGGTTATCCTAAAGTAAGCTTCTCAGGAAGAGAACTTAATTAGCATCATTAGTAATTATATCTGCTACCTGCATCCCTCCTGGTTTTTTTTTTCCTTCACCTGTTCTTCATAGCAGTATTGTACAGGATAGGAGAAAAAAGGGATTGGTACTCTGGCTTCTCACATCACAATGTTGCAGTGAATCATTGCACGTTCCTCCCCTTGAGCCCTTAAGCATTGAAGCACATGCAAGGAGCTAATGCAGGGTTAGAAGCTATAGGTTTTCTTTTAAAATGGGCACCCCAGTGTGTTTCTAGTGTTTAAAACTTTGTCATTCTGAACATCTGTGGTCTGTCAAGTAATTTGTCAGAGATAGCTATTTGTCATGAGAGCAAACACTGAAGATGACACTGAAGTACATTTGCCTACAGTCTCTCTCTGTCTGTCATATTTTTAAAGAGTTACTAATTTCAGGATGTCTGCTGCTTAAAATGGAGTGAGGCTGGGGAGGAGGACAGCAGTGTGATAAAGAGAATTTCACCAGCTCAAGTCTTGAAGGACATTGGCAAATACATGAGATGTGTCATGTATAGGCATTCAATTGAACTGAATAGCATAGGCATTCAATTCTCTATGAATGCAAATGCTTTTTATGCTAATTAATTATGTCATTATTATGATATTTTTACTTAGGAAATAATACGTATGTAGTCTGTTAAAATGTAATAGCAAAAAACTTGCTGTAGAGTTTTTCTGTTTAGCTATGGTATTCTGATAGGAGTTAACATCTAAGGCAGTGCTGTGAAACTTTTACTGCTTTAGGCTGTTACTTTTGTTAAAATTATTTTCCCTAAGTTCTCTGGCTGTTGTGGGGTGTGGTTAGTGGGACAAGTTAAGTGCCTGCCTTTCTCAGTGCCCTGGGCATGAAATGTAATGTGTTCAATCTTTAAAGCTGATATATGTATTTAAGACTGCAAGATGAATCCCTGCAGCATCCTTGTGCAAGCTATTCATTAGCTGCTGTTCTAGTTCCTGGTCTACATTTAGCTCCTACATATAACAGTTCAAAAAAAAGAAAAATAAAGTAGTTCCTTCAAGGCCAGCCTGTCTCACAATTCAATGATGGAATCATGTTGTATAGGTTTAAAGCTCCCTCTGGTAGTCTGAGGGTTCTTAATACCTCTGGTCATGCCAAGTGTCATGGGGATCCCTTCCCTAGAGGCAGGGTTATGTTACCCTGCTAGAGACTCTGGTGTGAGCATCCTTAGGGAGGCCACATGATGTCTTTGTCCCCAATTAGCTGCTTTTCTTTAGGATCTTCAGCTCAATTAATTTTTTGGGCTTTTTTCTTTGTGGCTTTACTTTTAGTAAGAAGTAAAGATTTCAAGGGACACCTGCACCAGGATGATCTGGAGTTTTATATATACACACACATTTCCCCTTCAAGAGACAAGTACAGACTCTAATCAGTGCTGCTGATTGTTCCTGCAGTTTCACTGGGACTCGCACACAACTCATTTGGACACATGCAGGCAAGCTGGAAATGATTCTGTGAGGAACACAAACATCAGCAAAGTCACTTTGAGAAAGCAGAGAGAGCCCCTAGATCCTTGTGGTGCTTTTCTGGTCCTTGTAGAGGTACAATGGGACTTGTTTATCTTTGTTGCATTTTCCATGATCTCTGAGTCCTCAGCAGGTCTCCATTAAGTATGGGCACTTCCTTCACTCCAACAGTTACTGTGCCTGATTGGGTGAGGTTGTTGCAGTGACCACTGACTACTGGGCTTCTTATCTAGTGACCTGAAAAGCCAATTCTCTAGCTGAAGTGTAGGTGAAACTTGTTTTCTTTTTTGCTTTCTGTTTGAGGAAGCATTGCATATTAAACAGGGAATTTAAAAGTACATCACTTTCATCCTCTTCTGTGAATAAGATCTGTGCTCCGAGTTTGTGTTACTTTTTTTGTGTGTATATGTCTGTTTCAGTTTTGTGTTTCCCATCTGAGAGACAAGCCCTCATGCTTTATCTTTTGGGGGAGAACACTCTTCCTTTTTAGAAACCCTTGGGGAAAGTTGGATGGACTTAAATAGAAAAACACTGATAAATTTTTAGGTATGCACGATTTCTTATATAAAAAATAAAAGGCACAGATAGATCTTCAGTTTAAAGGTGTTTTTTGGTAATTTGATAGCAATTTTTTAAGTTAACTTTGGTCTAACAACCTGTTACTCTGTTCTCTTGTTATCCCATCACTAAAGTTTTAAACAGTATATTTAACCTCTACCAGTGACTTCTTTAGTTTGAATTCTACAAAGAAATTGACATTTTCTAGGTGGGTTTATTGTGAGAGATGTTTGTGTATGTTATTCTGGAAATATTTATTTTAACTGAATGTTTTGTTTCCTGGAAAATAATGAAGGTCTTTATCCACTGATCGGTTGGAAGATTGGGGAAGAAGTTGTTTATTTGACCGAAGGCTCCATATCGGACGTTGGCACTGCCATAAAATGGGCTCTGGATATAGGTAACTTCTGTCATTTTACAGAGGGTGACATGTATAACTGCTTAAGCTGTTTTATGGGTTCATAGTTGTGTTACTGGATTTGATTTATTATTCATAAGAAAAGGAAGTAATCTTCATGCTTTGGACAGCAGAAATGCAGAGTCTTTTTAGTAAGCAATCTACTGAGGGTGTTTGCTGCAGGGAGTTGGGTTTGCACAATCATCTGCAGTCTCTACCTCAGACCATCCTACCTAACTAGGCTTTTATTTTCCTGAAACATTTTACTCCTCACTTGCTTTTGAGAGGGCTTGAGCAATACATCTCATAGCTAATAACAGGTTTGATTTATATGAAAATAACATGAAGAACTTTGCAAGTAACTGTTGCTTCATGTGGAAGTAATGTGCCTTTTGGCTGTTACTATTTTGTAATGAAAGGTTTTGCATTCCAGTTTAATGACAGACTATGAAAATACTAGCTATGTAGTAGGTGATGTTCAAACTTACTGATTGTTTATAGAACTACTGTTCTCAGTATTCTAATTCAAGCTTCAAAATTTACTTGACTTACTTAGAAACAGGGTATTTTTTACTAGGATGAGAAATAAGTGATTAATGTCTCAAACTTTGGACTGTCTGGGAAGGGTTTTCCTCACCACAAGATTCCACATTTCTCGAAGCTTTAGATGCATGTGTACATCTATGTGCTCTGGTATGTGCCCCTAAGGGTTAAGTGTGACTCAGATTGGTCCTCACATCTTGATCCAACGTTTGACTAAGCCTAGAGAGTAAAGCCACTAGGCTTTGGAGGAAGTGACTCAGTTCAGTACACAGTTCAGTGCTGCAGACTCCAGTGTCAGTGCTACATATATATAAGCTTGCTACTTCAGATTCTGTAATTAAAATGGGTAATTATCCATATGGAACTTATCTGTACTTAAAATGGATATTATTGGTATACGCAGAAGTATAAAGGATTTTTAGCTAGTCAGTAGAAAAATGATCATGACCTACAGTTGCTACTGTAGGAAAAAAAGGGGGGGAAGTTTTAGAGATGGGATAAATGAAAGGCAGGCTGCTTTAAACTCTGTAACAAGTAAGGCCTTTATTTTCTGAAAATATTGTTGCAGAGAAGCAGAATTCAGAAACTTTTATCAGCTTTAGAGAATGGAAAAACTTTAGCTCTACAGAAGGAATTGGGCCAAAACACAAGGTAAGCTAATGGCCTCAATAAGGGTGGTGAGGCCCAACATGGATGAAGATGAGACAAAATAGTGGTAAAGGTTTGGAAATAGTAATTTCTGCAGCAAGGCAAACTTAATTTAGTAGACTTCGTTTAGTGGAATCCTATAACTTCTAAGAATTTTTAAGAAGTAGTAGTTTGTGGAATTTCAGCATGAAGTCAGTCTTAGTTACTTTTTGATTTTCTGTCCTGGCATAGAGGTACTATGTGTATAATTCAATAATAGCAAAGACATCAAGAAGAAAAAAATGTGATTTAGATTTATTAGTCTGAGCTCAGTAGCATCTATAGTTTTCCCACAAATTCATAAAGGTTACAAAGGTAAATTGAAACTCCTGATAAATTATCAAGATGGACTTTTCAAAGGTAAGTTGAGCTAGATTAAACTAATTTACCTTTAATAGGAAAAGTCACGTTTTTTAGACAAGAAAAAGCAATATCTCTCATGTACAGAAGACCTCTAATTTTCTGTAAAATCATGTTATGTGGCCACATAAGGACATAATTTCTTAAAACTGTGGAAGAGGGATGTTAGTACAAGAGTTTCATGTGGGTGACGAACAAGCTAAAAAGAAATGTCTGTAGAGTTATGAAAGGAGTCATCTGGCTGGACAGAGAATAAAAGCAGTGTTTATCCAAGAGGCATTATTGTGATAAGAGGTGATGTATTACCTCATGTGTCACTTGTAAAGATACTAAGAGTGCTGATAAAATATGGGTATTAAGGACTTTCTCTGTAGTTGTTAGGTGGTTGGACTGACAGTAACAACATGGGGGGTGGAAAATAAGTTCTATGAATCTAAGGTTTTAGCACTCTTAGGTGCCATTATCATTCTTAATTCCCATTTATGTCTTGAAGATAAAAAGGCTACAGCACAGCAGATAGGAGAGGATCCTTTTGAGTTTAGTCTTCATCTGAATTTGGGATTCAATAATCTGAGTTTCGGATTATTGATGTGACTGGTGGACATGAAATAGAGAAGAGATTGTCTCCCTTAAAACATGTAGTTTGAAAACATTTAAAAGGAGTAATCTGACTCTAAATGTTTTTTCTTAGTGAAACAAAATGAAGAAATTGAAGGAAATAATAACATCCTACCACCTGTGTATCTTTACAGAACTTTTCACCAATGTAGATGAAACAGCAGAAATGGCACAGAGTACTGCTGATTCTCAAGGTGTTTGTTTCATTCCAGGTTTTCAGGTAAAAGTATTATTAATAAAATCAAGATTATATTTTAATAACCCAATTAGAAATTATTTTTTACATTTTAAAGGTAATAATTTACATCTTATCACGGTATTTATTCTGTACTGTTGAGGTTGTTATTGTCTGTTGCTCATCACAATATGTGAAGGCCATTGTCATATCAGAATGGTTAAATGCCATTCCTCCCCTTGAGAAAAACCAAATATGAAAATCAGTGATGAACAGATAGACTGAATTATTTTCCCATAGTAACACAGACAACGCCTGCACACAAAACAATGACACAAAACAATGTCACAGCTTTTCTGCAATGAAGGGCAGAGCTTTCATTGAGACAATACTTCTAATCACTGTTACAAAATAATTTATTTTATTCTGCCTTTTTTCAAGGTGTAGATTTGTAATTCATCAGAATATTTTATAGTATCTAAATATTAGCAAGATTGCAAGTCCTGGTGTTATGAAAAGCAAAGATAATACTGTAGCCCTTCCCTGGGGATGATCTAGCTCAGTATAAGAGATTTCTCTCTTAGAAGTCTTAGTAACTGTTTGGCTTCAATGATACGAGCTTATCTCAGTGTGTTGCTGAAAGTTTGAATTAAGCAAGGTCAGTTTGATCATTCCCAGGACTAGTGGTTTTTTATGAAGAACCTTAACATCTTTACCTTACCTTTGTCTAAGTTCTGTGTGCTAATGGAACAGAGCAAAGAATTTTATTTATTCTTCAGATAGCCCAGCTTCCTTCAGTGTCACTGATAACAGGCTGTAGTATACATCAATAAAAGGTATTATTGTCCTTTCCAGTATTAGTTTTAAAAGTCAGTTCATCTTTTTTTCAGGAGTTCAGGAGGGGGCATGTGTGAAATCTTGTTAGAGAACAGCAATATGAGTAATATGAGTGTGCCCTGTCCTAGACAATTGGTGTACATTTTAAATGTATTTTAAAGGGAAATTGTGTGGATTAGTCTTTTCTAGTTTGTTTTATTTGGAAGAAGTCACTTAAATGTTTTGCTGTTGAAAGAAGCAATTTAAACTGTTTGCTGAGTAAGCCAAAATAACACTACATGCCTCTTACATATTGTTTTCAATTTTCTTCTTCCACTGCTGCCTGTAATTGTCGTAAGTTATTTTTTTCTTACTCTTTTACTTCTTTCACAAAAGCCTACAAATATTATTCACTGAATTCATGGTGACATCTTTTCTGCAGGTTTCTGGGGATGACCCATATTTATGTGCCTCTTTTATGGGGCTGAAACCTTCCACTAACAGGAACCACCTTGTTCGAGCTATATTGGAATCTGTAGCTTTCAGGTACTGCTTGCTAAATTATCTGACTTCTGTTTTCTTATCTTTGCTTTTATTTAGATCAGCAGTGTTAAGTGGATACATGGGCTTTTGCAGTTTGTACAATACATATACACTGGAAAGGAGTTTTAGCTGCTTCCTTTTTTTAACACTTTACAAATAAATTTTTGTATATTTGTTAGTTTAGAGTTTTTGTCATTAAGTAACCATATCGAGATTCTTAAATAATGTTGTTTTCTGCATGTTTTGAAAGTGTTTTCTGTTTAAAGTTTGTCCTTCCTCACCTGACAGTGTTTTGTCAGAAACCGTAGTCCTCTCCAGCTGTGTTTAAAGTATCCTTGAAGCTGAAAGTTTTATATCAGCTTTTGTTTAAAGTTTGAAATTTTGGTGTTTTATAAAACAAAGTAATAGGCCTCTTAAAAGTTTTAAAATATGTGAATGGACAGCAGCTTCCAGATCTGTGAAGGCTAAAGATGTCACTGCTGGTCACTGCTGATGCCACATCAGTATGTCACTGCTTTGCCATCCCCCAGCATGGATTGAGCCTGGCTCACATTGTGCTGTGGCCAGTTAGGGAGCACTGATTGATTCCTTCCATGTAGTCAACAGCTTTGCTTTTGATGCCTTAGAGGCATCACTTTGGGCTTAAAAATCTCCTGCAAAGAGCTCAGAAAAGATGTCTGGAGCAGGACAGTATTCTGAATTGCTGCAGCTGGTTTCTAATGGATTTTCCTTCTGCATTATAAGCCTGAACATGAGATGCTAGATGTAATTTCTGAATTAACTTATGGGTGTCTTGAAAAGGATGTTAAGAATTTGTCTATCTGATTCAAATACTGCATACAAATAACTGGGAAAAAAGTAGAGATCCTTTTTGTGTAGATTTTCTCCCATTAAATGAAATGGTTTCTGGAAAAAGTCAGCTTGGAGGCTTCAGATATTCCCCTTACAGAATAACTGGATAAACTCCAGTTAGCACTGTTGGCCTACTTTCCTCACTCTAAGCCACTTGTTACACATCAACAATTGCATCTCTAGAAACCTATCAGTAACTTTCAGTGGGGAAAATGAACCTTCTACAGTGACTTGCTATAAAATGGGCCATGATTTAGCCATACTTTGCCTTTGCAACAGTGACAAAGACCAAACATCAATTTCGTTGGCTTTGGGTTTTTCATTTATGCATTCTAGAAATGTTCAGCTATTGCAGCAATTCTAACAGAACTGAGGCCTTTCTTGCCTTGCATTTATTTTCTGACTACGCAGATACTGAAAACACTTTATGGGATATATAATGCTTAATTCAACTAAATATTTTTTTAAAGGAACAAACTGCTTTATGATATCATTGTGAGGAAGGTGCACATTCCTCTTCGAACTATTCGGTGAGTTCCCCAGAACTTTTAAATTCAATATGTGAGAGTTTGATTTGAAACAGGTTTGAACTTCATTATGCATCTTCTCTTACTGTAAAAATTCTGCTATTTAGAAGTAGATGATTTCCAAGTCAAATGTTAATGTAACTTAAGCAGCAGTAGAGTGTACCCACAGCTATTGGCATTGGTGATGGTTAGTGGGGGAGTAATGAACTGCTCTAATTATTAAAACAAAAATTAAAAAGAAGGTATATCCATGTTTTCAGGTAGCACTACAGTGCTTATAGCAATGCCTACCACAAAGGTCATTCTACCCTTTGTCATCATTCTTTCATACTGACATTTTCTGTGCTAGGTCTTTCACATGCAATTTTTGAAGACTTTGGTTAGAACTGGTTCCTTTTGTGAGGGAAAGAGAGAGATTAGTTTTAGACATCAGTTTTCCTTTAATCTTTGAAGATCTATATCAAATTTAGTGAGGCAGCTGTAATCCCTAGAAAATGCTTGCACATTTAGCTGAATTAAACATTGCTGGAAGACCACATTTCACATTTTGGTAGGGACCTTCTCTGAGCACACGTTGTCAGAAGCTCCGGCCCTCTGAGGCTCAGAAAGCTCTGCAACAAAATTCCTTCCTCGGGCAGCCAGGGGTCAGCATGGCACTGCAGTCAGGAGCAGAGGTGAGCGTTCCCATCCCTCCTGTGCCTCTGCAAGGAAGGCATGTCAGAATCAGGCTCTCAGAGGGAAAAAAGCAAGAATACAGAAGTGGGAGGAGAAAAAAGTTTCTGCTTTCCATTGCGTATTGGGAGAGACAAGGCAAAGGTGAAAAAACAGCCAGGATTAGGGGTTTAATGAAAAGATGAAAAGTACCAGAACTTTGATTACTTAGGAAGCTTTTTAACATAGAAAATTGCATCAAAGAATTGAAAAGTCACATTAAAAGTGCAAACTCTTAAAAAACTCTTAAAATATGGGAATTATGGAAATACAAACTAGGGAGCATTAGAATTCTGATTCCATTTACCTTGCGAAATAAACCTTAAATTGTATGACCATGTTATTTTTTATTCATGGATATAAAATTGCAGTTTTATATAGTGTCTGTATTACTTAACTAAAAGCAGTAGCAATTTAGCTTGTGGATTAAATATTAAAACATAATGAGACGCACTCATTATGTGTGTGGGGTTCTCAGTAGGGTTGCAAACTGCTCTGCCATCCTTATGTCCACACATCTTTTGCATCTATCAATTACCTTTGATTTTTTGTTGTTGCTTTTATCCCATAAACTTATTAATTTCTTTTTTGGCTGTTTTCCTGTATTCCTTGTTCCTTCCTGATTTCTGGGCATTGTTTTGATTAGTCCTCAACAGGTTTCTGTTACTTCTCTTTGCTTGTCTCAACACCATCAAGGAAAGCTCAGAGAAGGAGCCCTCAGTCTTAATCCACATGTCCTATAACTAAAGAGTTTTATTACCTAGCACTTTCTACAGCAATAAACACTAGAGGTCTTCTCTGCACCACATTTGATAGAACAGCAGCTCCATACATGGCTGGTACTGGAGTACAAGAGCATAATGAATCTATCTAGGACATTTCAAAGATTGCATTTTGTTAGACTTATTTTATTTGCAAGAGTAATTACTTCGAAATCTCAGATGATTAAAGACCAGCACTGATAAGTTCTCGTTTTCCCCATTAAATTGGTCTCAAAGCAGGAAAATAGACAGATGGAAGCCTCATTCTGAACTTCCTCTTAAAAAGAAGCAACTGTGAAGGCATTTTAGGTAACTAATACAAAGATTTAGTATTGAGGAGAACTGTACTTTTCCAGATCTGAGAACACATGAAAGGTTTGTTTGATGTTGTCATATTGTGGTGGTAACTGTGTAAAGGATCTGTTATAAACCCTAATATTTCAGCCAAGATGATGCATAGTTTTAAAAGACAGAACTTTGAGAGCTTTTGATAGAGTCCTGTGTCCCTGTTTGCCTACCATTCCTCTCTAAGTTTATAAACTTCTTTTTTCTTTTTTTAGCACCTTGTTCTGTCCTCTAAATTTACCCATAAAGTGGAAATGCATTTGTGCATGAGTGACAGGAAGATTCATGCATAAGTGTGAAATACCAAACGTTGTTTTCTGAAATGCTGGCAATAAGCACTTAACACATTTTTTTAACTACTTCTTCCCTTCTCCCTGTAGAGCTGATGGAGGTGTCAGTAATAATAGTTTTGTCATGCAGATGACATCAGATTTAATTAATAAGAAAATAGAAAAACCTGCAAACACAGAAATGTCTAGTCTTGGTGCAGCTTTTCTAGCAGGCCTTGCTTCAGGTACGTAGACATCAAAAATACTTTTTTCCCCTATATAATGCATGTTGTAAACACAATAGAAAAGAGATCACACAAAAAAAAGGCATAACTTCAAATAATTGTAACCCCCCCCAAAGGATTACTTTAGCCATTTTGGTAGGAATCTAAGGTAAATGGTGTTTATGTTTCTCTGTACAATACCATTAGAAGGATGTATTGCTAGAGAAGAAAGGTGAGCCCTGTCTTTGCTGCCTCCTCTTCCTTGACTCAGACATTCCATGTCCATCCCCATACTGGTGCTGGCTGGGGAAGGACCCTGTGGCCAGGGAGCCACCGTGCTCACCTGCAGCTCTGTCACTCCCACTGAGGCTGTCTCCTGTGCTCTGTGAGCACTGCCTTTATCCTCTGAGGCTCTCACAGAAATGGAAGTACAAAATTAATTATTAACAGGAAAAACAGCTCTACTCACACAGAATTGTTTCATATTGTTAACCAGACTGAAAGCTATAAAGTGTTGACAGTTTTGCTTAATATGCACCTACAAAACATGTTTTTGTTGAAGTGCTTTGATCTGTAAATAATGCAAATGAAGGTAAAAACTATGTGCTTCAATAAGACTTATTCAGCAATTAAAAGTGCAAGAAAGCTGAGACCCTTGATAGACAAGAATGATTTAATAACATCAATTGATATGAATCTGTAACACCAGCTGTTTCTTGCTATTGATACAATTTTGAAGACAGTAGGAAAGCAGCTAAGTCTTGGTTTCTGTGGCCCTTCTTCATTGAGAAGGACCTGCAACCAAAAGCACTTTGTGGATGAAACCTAAGGGAGCTTCAATGTACCAGAGCTGTTCTTTGGAAACCATCCCAGTTAAGCAGATGCGCTGTTGTCAGGATTCCAAACAAATGGATCCTACTGGAAAGGATTTTCACAATATTAAAAATATGCTTCTCTCTGAGAAAGTTGCTGGTAGAGTAAAAAGAAAAGTTGTCATTATTTCTTACTGTGTTTCTGCTTTGGATCTCTCAGATTAAAACAACTCAAAAATAACATATTTGCAGTTGAGCTGGAGAATGAATTTTCTATTTATAGGATTTTGGACAGACAAAAAACAACTGAAGAAGCTGAGGCGAGTAGAAGCAGTGTTTGAGCCCCAAAAGGATTCAGAGGAATACAGACCTGCTATGGATGCATGGCTGCAAGCAATGAAACACTCACCACACCGGTAGAAATTTGTATTTTAATTTTAGAAGAATTAAGACAGTTTAATCATATTTTATAACATCTTGACATGAACAGGACAGTAAAAAACCATAACTGAAATTTGTGATGGTGTATTATAAGTCGTGTGGTATTTCAGTTCCCCCCCTGCTGCTGGATTATTTACCATACTGTACTGAACCTTCCCATCATCCCTGTGGCAGCTGTGGTCCAGCTGCAGCATTTGTGTCCCTTCAGTGACCTCCTTTGGGTGGCCCAGCTGCTCAAATCCTACCATGTACTGCCCATGGGCCGTTCCAGCTGGGATGGGTTTTTCACTGAGCAGCTCCCCTCCCTTCAGATCTTTAAAATCTTGCTTGTGTTCATCATCCAGGAAGGCTGAAAGGCACATTGACTCCCCTAGGCATTGCTAAGAAACAACATGATTGTTGGGGCTGGGTTGTGAGGAATTCAATCGTGTACAAAGACATTGTTTGGCAGTAGCCTGTTACCACCTTTTGGTTGACACTGGGTGCTGTGATCACATTATTTGTGCACTAGATCAAGATGAAATACAAAAGCAAATAGGCTTTTAACACTCCATTTAAAAAATCCAGGATTTTTGTAGCTGATACTTTGTAGCTAGCTTGTAGCTTAATTTTTAAAAATTTTATAAAGACCAAAAGTAATTTTATCTGCAGTGGCCAGCACAGATACATTAAAACTAGTTCCAGGTATTCTAACTGGTAAATATCTGTACTGTTAGTATCTTCAAGGCCATTTTAAAATCCTATTATTAATAGCTAAAAGGGAGTAAAAAGTCTATTTTTGATGCTATAAATTACTTTTGTATTTTTTAAACGAATAAAATATAATTAAAGAAATGTGTAGTTAAATATTCTTATATAATTGCTTATTTCAAATACTTAATTATTGTAATTTTCTCAGGGTTATGTGTAAATCAGCTTCCAAAATGTAAAATGATTAAACATTTTAATTTCATAATAATACCAAGTTCAAGCTGTGGGTGATTTATTCCATAGACACTGGAGATAAGAAATGTTTACAGATTTAACATCATTGAAAGAGGGCTGAAGAACTATAATTCATTTTCTTGTGCTGATACACAGAAGGTCAAATCAGACACTATTTCCTTAGTTTCCTTCAACCATGTACCCTGAGTTGGAGCATCTCCTCTAGCTGTGTTCAGCCTCCATCTCATTTACTTGCCAGCCTTAGCTTAACGTGCCATTTTTCTTGTTCTTCTGTTACATTCTGCCCTTCAACCTGTGCTACATCTTGGCAATTTTCTTTTCTCGGGGTATCTTTCCAATTCTCCTTAACCTTCTTTAATGTGAATCCTTAAATGAAACACAGAAGTGTGTCTGCTGATATCTAGTAATATGCCAGGCTGCAGTGCCAAGACTCCAGTATTAAGTCCTTCAAAGAGATTCCCTCCACTCCTCCTCCTGCTGTAAGGTAAGATTCTGCAGTTACAGGATATGTGAAACAATTGGTTTGCTTTAACACCTGTATTCAGCTTGGGATTTTGCTCTGCCATCGCAAAGTCACTGCTAAAGAAAATGCTCATCAGCAGGAAGGCTCTCTCTCTTCAAGGCCAAGAAGGAAGGCTTTAAGTCTGGCACTCCAGGCAGAAGTTTGTGCCTCAGTCACTGCTATTCTACATTTTGTTCTTACTTCTCAGGGAGTTTAGTTTCATCAACATCTGCCTTTGATCACCTACTGCCCTTTTGTGGAAGGCTCCTTCATTAGGTTCTCTTGATAGCCTGGAGGTTTAGCTGGGCTGAGCAGGCAGTGCTGCAGTGCTCCCAGACAGAGCTCTGACAGGAGCTGAACCTGATCCTGTTCAAATCACTGCTGGAGGCAACTCTGCACCATGTGCCTGATGCTTCACTTCCATGTGGTCGTGGTTTTCACCCTGGACATGGCACAGCTGGAGAGAGAAGATATCCAACACATTATATATTCCTCTTGCTCCAGGTGGTATCCTAGAGGACGCACTCTGGATAACCATTTTACCACTGTCACTGTTTAATTTGAAGCAGGAATTTAAGCTGTTTTTCTTTCACTACCCTCAAATTTACAGGAGGGAAACTTCACTACAAATTAAGGATGTGGAAAGGCCTTGGTGTATTTACCAGCTGAACCTTTCAAATGGCCTGCAGAGCTGTGAGTTCTGTTGTGGAGAGGTTCAAAGTAGGGAGTAAAGCTTTGGAACAGAGGGGTGTCTGGAAGTCTCCCATGATGGACCCCCCTTTGGAGATCAGAGCATTTGCCACGGCTTGTGACGTGAAGTTGCCCAAGGACTGAGCAGACAAACTGACATTTTGAAGAAATTTGATTACTGATCAAAGTCTTTTGCTTATCTTTTACAAGAAAAATTTATTTATCTTCCCAGGAAGTCCTTAATGTGATATTATCTAAAAGTGGTACCGATTAATTGATAATGGATTTGTAATAAGCTTTGGATATATTTTTACAGGTGCTGTGCTGTCCCAATTTTTGCTGCACAGAAGGGGATTAAAACCATTTTAGAACCTCACTCATACTAACTTTTATTAAAAATATGACAGCTTTTACTGCTGTCTTTTTGCTTGTATGTAATTTTTTGTCTCAAGGTTTTTTTTCATCAGTTTGGAAAGTATATGCAATTTTACATTTTCTCTCAGCTGAGTTTGATAGTAAAGGTAACAATACAAAATTACAAATATTAACTAGTGTGCAGTTTTGTCATTTTAAGATACTCAATTGAGATTTAATGTTGTACTTGGATTGGACAGCAGTGCAGCTCATTGGCATGTGAAGTTTGGCAATTAGTTGAGATGTGTTAATGATCTCTGGGCATTCTGCCTTCACAGATCCCACCATGCTGATAGCAGATAACGTCATATCAGTTTGGCAGTTCATTCATAACATAGAGCCCTAGTAAATATGTGTGGACTGTGTGGCATGAAAAGTGATGCCTCATAATAATCCCTCTGTTGTTGGAGGAATCTTGCTACTATTAGATTAATTGCTGTATATTGAGAGAAAGGGCAGATGCAAAAGTCTCCAGATAGCTGAAAATACTATCAGCAGCTGTATGAATTTTGTTACATAGCTAAAAAAAAAAAATCAAGTCAGCTGTATTTAAAAGCTTGACCAACATTTTTGAGTACTGTTTTCTTTTAAGCAGTATTTTCTGCTCTACTCTAACAGCTAATTTTATGTAAAATTAATTCAGTTGCTCTCATTGGTTTTTAACAAGAGCATTTAGACTTGCTTTCTTGTCAGGAGAAAGTAAAAAAAGCAAAATACTGAGTTGCTGAAAGCCTGATACCTTCTACTGGCATAATCTCTGTAGCAAGATCCTTCAACTAGTCCTACTATTTCCAGGCTCGGGGCACAGCACAGGAGGCTCACCAGTTGAAGAGAAAGGTTAGAACCATTTCCTGCCAGTCTGTGGGGCTGTTTCTGGTCTGAGCTAAAGAGTACAAAGGTGTGAGCCCCTCTTGGCACAGAGGTGTGACAGTGAGTCACGGAATCAGCAGTGCTCTGACCCAGAGGTTGGGCAGTGTGTTAGTTTAAGGCTTCAAGGGGAGTCAGGGCAGGCTGAGCAGGAGAAAAGGGATGGTGGTGGAGGGGGAGCCTGTTTTGGGTTAATGTTTGTGCAGGTTATCACAGAGACCTGTGGGCTGGCAGGAAAGCAGTAAAACTAGCAAACACTGAAAAGTGATGTACTGTGAAAGGGAAAAGAGATGGCATCTAGGAGGGATCTGACTGGCCACGGGGAGCAAGATGTGTTCTAGGGCTGGGACACCAGATGGATTCTGGAGGGAGACACGAGAGCTTACTGCAGGGCAGGCGTAGCTGCTCAACCCACACCTTAGTGTGCCTAAAATCCCAATTCTAAGGTTTTTTTTTTCAATGCAGCCTTCATTCTAGGGTAAAATGTGGGATTTGTGAAAGTTCTGAAAGACTGCGCATCGGTCTGGAATGTTACATAAGTAGCATACTTACACTCATGCAAGTTGGTCATTGTTTCACCACCTTCAAACTCAACTGTGTGTGAATATATATGTATAGATGTGTGTATACAGAGTTAGTCTGCAATTTGCTGCTGAAAGCAAATGCAAACTACAGCACTGACCTTCCTTCTGTTTCTCCCTTTGGGGGCTATTTTTCATGTTCACAATCAGCTCCAGTATCTGACTTCAGCTCATCAGTGTTTCTTGCAAAGAAGTAAATAAACCAGTGAACCAAAAAGAGTTCTGTGAAGCCCAAGTGTCTTTATTGAGGCTGGGTTCAAGTATTTGTTTAGCTGTGGTAACTAATAATAGTGCAGTAAACCAGCCAACCTGGTTGTTTCTGGTTTGCTTCCTTTGGAAGGCAATGTGTGCCTTCTGTCAGGGCGTGTGTCATGTTAGTGCCTGTGGCTGTACCTGTTAGAGGGGGCTTCAAGAGAATACACAATAGCTTGCATATTTCTGTTGCTTTTGTGAATGTATCTTGCTTTACACTGCCAAATATTGAGAAAAGGTCTTGTTACATGTCATGGAAGTGTTTTATAGAGGATGAAAAGAAATTAAAATCACAATCTGCAAATTCCTAGGCACATCCAAGATTTTCAGTTGTAAACTGCCCCATTGCAATAAATACAAAGGTCTTGTTTGCTAATATTGCTAATATTCCTTAGACTGACATTTAGGAACTTGATTTTATAGGCTGAACACCTGTTTTTTTTTGATGTTCCTTCCTTTTTTAGTGAAGGGGACAGGATTAAAAATGTCTTTCTAGAGCATTTAATGTCTGTAATGCAAGAAAAACAGAAGTTTATCATGTTTGATCTTGTATATGTATGATCTGCAGGGATCTAAAGCACATAAATAGTGTTTGTGTCGCCATAAAACTTTTGCTCAGCTTGCTCAGTGGCGTTAAGCTGCATTTATGTTAGAGAAACATGCAAAGTGGGTAATGCGCGCCTTGGATGTGTGCCTGGCTGCACTCGAGAAGACTTAACAAATGTTGCATCGTTGCGTTGAATGGAACTAGTGCCGAGTTTATTTTTTTGCTCCCAGAAGTGCTTTCTATTTATATGGTCCTCTGTAAGAAGGCGTAACCCTGCTTCGTTGAAACGGTTTTTTTAGAGCGCTAAGGAAACGTTGAAATCAAACACTTGTCAAGGCTTTTCCAAGGCGCCGAGCGGGGCCTGGGTTTCTGCGGCGGCGGCTCCCGGCTCCGGCAGGGCGGAGGTGCGAGGGCGCGGTCGCTGCTCGCCGGCCCCGCCGCGCTTTGTTGTCCCGGGCCCTTTGTTCGCAGGGGGAGCGCAGCAGGAGCCGGGCCCGGTGCACGGGCGGCCCTGGCCTCGCTCTGCCGCCGGCTCCCGCGCCGGGCCGGACGTTCCTGCAGCGCCCGCGGCGCCGAGCCCGCGGCGGGGCTGAACTTTGCATCCCGGGAGCAGCCCCAGCAGCTCCTCGCAGATAAGCGGCACGGCCGGCGGCCGCCGCCAGCGCGGCGCCGCGCGCTGTGTGTAAATACAGCCAGTCTATATTTCTGTGTTTGTGTGTTTGTACGCTCCGCACCGCCCGCAGCACCTGGGCGCCGCCGGGACAGGTGCGGCCGCCGGGAGCCCTCGCGGGGATCGAACCCGCGTCCTGACAGCGGCCGGCGCGCGCTGCGAGGGAGAGGCGGCGGCCGCGGGTCCGGGCCGGCCACGCCCTTCCGCCCCGCCCTCCCCGGCCTCGGCCCGGTGGATTGGCGAGCGGTGTGTGTACACACACCGGTCCGGGCCAATGGCGCGGGGAGGGCGCCTGACGTCACGCGTCGCGGCAGCCAATGGGCGCTCCCGGCCGGCAGACGCCGCCAAGCTTGTGCGGGGGAGCAGGACCGGGTAGCGCTCGGCGCGGGGCGGGCGCGGGGGGGCGGCGGGGCCGGGCCGGGGGCGCTGCGGGCGCTGCTGCCGCCACGCACCGGGGGCCGCCCGGGGGTCCCGGCTCCGGGGCCTCCGCGCCAGCGGCGAGTGCGCGGCGCCGGCCCGGCCGAGAGGCGTCGTCGGCGCGACTGGATCGCTCCTTGCCGCGGCGGCTGCCAAGGGACCGTCGCCGTCTCGTCGCCTCAGCGTCGCTGTCTGGGCCCAGCCCGCGCTGCCGCCCGCCTTACCTTCCGTCCCTGTTCGGGCCTGCGGGTGAGCGGGGAGCGGGGGGCGGGTGTGGGGGGCCGTGAGGGGGAAGGGCAGCGCCTTTCTTCGGCGATCGGCGGCCGCCGCCCCCCCGTGCCCCGGGCGGCGCGGTCCCGCCGGCCCTGCCGCCCCCTCCCCGGTGCCCCGGGCAGCGCGGGCTCGCCCCACCTCGTCCCCCCCCGGTGCCTCAGGCCGGGCGGACCCGGGAGGCCGGGAGCCGGTGCCCGACACCTGCGGGCGGGCCCGGGCGGCGGTGACAGCCGGGGCGCCTCCTCCATTGTGGGGCTGGGCCGCGGCGGGCTGTGCGGGCTGCGGAGCGAGCGGCGGCCCGGCCGCGGCCCCGGGGCGGGAAGGCACCGGCCGGGAGCCCGGCCCTGCTCGGCCGTGCCCCAACTTCGTGTCGGGGCGGTTCTCACCCGCCGCTCTTATGGGGACAGGGTCAGTCCGGCACAACAACAACAAAACTTCCCTGCCTGCCTCTTCCTGGGAGTTCCAGGCCTGCCCGGGCTTCCAGCGGTAAAGGGCTCCGCGGCAGAGGTGAACCCAGTGTAAACACCGGCTGCTGCAGCTCAGCATACAAACAATGGCAGGAAAATACGGAATAAGCAAACTTCCTTGAAATGTGGAAGAAAACCGCAAATGAGAGCGTGCTCCCTCATTGAGTAAAGGGGGATGCCGAGCTGTGTATCACAGCTTGTGCTGCTCTCCTCTGGAGAAAGGACTTTGGGTTTCATTTTCTCTCTAAGTTCTTGATTTGACAGAGAAAATGAATAGTTTTAATTTATATGATATAATATGCCGGGTAAACATTTTTTGCAAATTATTTCTTGGTCAGTTTTCGTAATTCTGAAAGCAGTTCTATTCTTTTTTTGACTCTTAATTAATATGGCTCACAGTGACTGTTTTCAATTTCTATCACTGATGTAGCTTAATTATGTTGACTAAAGGTAGTAAAATGTTGGAGATTGTGTAGTGCTGTAACAAATTGCAACTTGATACAATCTTTGATTCAGAAATAATGTTATGCTGGTAAAAATGGATGCTGTTAAAAAAGAAATTAATATATTTTCTCTATTCCTTTACCCTTCCCAAATTCACCTCAGTTCTTTTGATTATATTATATCCTGTCATACACAAAAATGAATCTATATAAGTGTGGTGAGGACTGAGAGGACCAGTGTTCCAGGGCAAATGCAGACCTGTGTTTCACAGCCCATATTTATGCCAATGCTCTGTATACTCACCAGTGGTTTTTATGCAGTGAAGTATTGAATTTCAGGAACTTCTGATCAAACTAATGTGGAGGGTGTTAAATATAGCACTTTGAAAAATACATGGAGGACTAGGGAGAAGTTTGTGTTATAGAAAAGACTTTGCTGGAGAGGTGATCAAGAGGGAAAAAAGTCAACTTTTCTTTTGAAAAGTGTCTTACTGTGAAGCGAGTCTAGTGCCTCTAGAAGAGGACAGAGTAACAGGTCAAATGATTTAGTTCTATACTAGAAGAAAAAAATTATTAAATATTGATAGGATTGTCTCATGGGTGAATTCAAGAGTGATCTTTTATATTACTGTCAAATTATTTGGCTTTCTTTTAACCACTTCCTCTTTGCATAGCAAAAAGAAACCATTTGACTTGTACTATCTTAATAGAATTAATTTTACAGAAGACACACCAGTGAGAGGAATGCTGTTGATTGCTGCAGAGGGCTCTGGCTGGTGGGCTCCCTTTACAAATGGGAAGGTGCAGTTTTCAGAAGAGCATCTTGGCAGCAGCCCTTCAGTGTGAAAGGCACAGGCCAGTACCCAGCTGGGCAGCAGCAGTGCAGTTCTGCAGGGGGTGGCAGCAGGACAAGAGCATTCCTTATCTCTGGCTGCTCTTGTCTGTGCTGGACAGCACTGCAGAGACCTCTGGTGCATCTGGACACACTTCCTGAGCAGTTGTGAGCACCCTCCCAGTGAAGATCTTTCAGTAGCTTTGGCTAAAATTGTTAAAGGTTTAGTGAAGAAACAGGGACCCAAATTCCAGCATTCCATCCTCTTCAGGGTGTATGATATTGGTGTAGATGTGCAGACCCTGCCACTGTGCCTTTGAAAGCTGAATGTGTCTCTCTAAATGCAATATAGAGTATAGAATACAGTGACTTGCATGGTATGAAGGGAAGCTCCTGCAGCCCATCCTGTGTAGAGAGAAATATTTAAATTTCTGTATCCTCATATGGAGCAGAATGAGTTCTAGTCATAGCCAGTCTAATTCAGTTCTTGGAATTGCATTTCTTCTGGTGTGCTACCTTAATATAATGTTCTTAGGGCTGTCTCTAAAGAGTGATAATTTCTTTAATTGTTGGTTTTTTCGTGTTTTGAGTGTAATGGTGTAAGACTTTCTCCACTGCTTTTCCAGTTATATTCACTGTACATGACTCTTGATGCACCAACAGTGAATCTTAAAATAGGGAAAATCAGCTGTCTGTTCTTCTGCAAGGAAATACACTTGTGGATTTTTTTTGTGCATAAAGCCAAGAAACCACTGGAATCAGATGGGTTGGTCACAAAACTTTAGGTATTAAGTGAAAAACAGCCCCAATGTCTTGGTGTGGCAATGGGACACAACATGGTGGAGCTGAGGGCACAAATCCCACAATGTCTGTGGTGGGATCTGAGAAACCAGGAATATGCAAGGGAATATTGTAAGAGGAGCAGGTGTGCTAGGGAGAGAGAGTTTTGTAGAACTTCCTGGATTGATTCTTCATGTTGTTTGTAACATCCAGTATTAGAATGAAGTGAATTCTTTTTCCCCCCATTATTTGATTTGTAGACCATGACTCTTCTGCAAGGGTCTGAGGCAGTAGTAAGTGATCTTATTTTCATAGTTTCATTAAAGGAGCTCCTTTGCTCCTTGGTCTGATGTCCTGTGTGATAGTTTCCAATAAAGGGCTTTACAGACTGCTCAAATTTACTTTTATGCTTTTCAGTATTTATAGCATAAAAATCAATCTAAGCAAAACTGCAGGCCTACAATAGTTCAGTTTGTAAGACCACTGTAATGGAACAAAAGCACAGCTTTGTAGGATATCCTACTTCTGGTGAAATACAGAACAGTAATTAAATGAAAAAAGATGATGTTTGAAAATAATTTGAGGTCCAGCTATTCACTTAGTACTGTTGAAGAAACTCTGCCTTTCAGAACACGGTTTG
Organism: Ammospiza caudacuta; assembly: GCF_027887145.1. NCBI lineage: Eukaryota > Metazoa > Chordata > Aves > Passeriformes > Passerellidae > Ammospiza > Ammospiza caudacuta. The sequence goes on along the minus strand of NC_080603.1, from coordinate 13,263,930 downwards.
CAAAATCCACAGCCTCCTGTGAAGCCATTTGTGAGGATATTTGTATTTACTGAAACCTAAAGCAACTCCTGGGTTTTTGTAGCACGTGAAAAATAATGCTTTAGCCAGCTCACATCCAGAATTGGCTGTCACTGTGGAGCCTGAAACCAAGCTGGGAAAAGATGAGTGGTTGGTTTTGTGAGTGTGCTTGGTTGTGAACTGCAGCAATTCAGGTGTTGGCACAGTTCCATTCTTTCTGACTTGATAATGTCCAAAAGAGAAGGCAACTTGATTTTTGGTAACTTCCCAAATCATTTAAGCACGAATTCTAGAAGGGGTTGTTTAGAGGTATCTTTGAAGGCATTATCCAGAATTGTCACAGCACTGGGATCTTCTTGGTTTACAGTCCATAGGATATTTGACTGACATGACCAGCCAGGTTTTAACATGACCTGTAGAAATCATCCACTTTATAAAGGTGATGTTGGCTTCACTGGTTTTGTGTTATTTCAGTCAGTGGATGTGCCCTGACCACCAGGTTTTACACAAACAGGGGTCAGAGGAAGCAGTGATGGCAGCTGAGATTGCTTCTGTTCCTCTTTGCTAGCAGTGAATGGAGTGCCCAGGTCCAAACCATGGAATTTTTATTAACATCTAGAGACCAAACTCCATTTGGGAATGTAATTCTGGTCTTGCAGCTCAATTTATTTTTTCCTGTGGAGCTTAGAGTATGCTCCTGTTTGTTTTGTGTTTGGCAAGGCAGGTTTCTCCTGTTCCATCAGGTTCCTGCTGCTGCCAGATTCGTGTTGGTTTGGGTGGGAATAGCAGGTGATTCAGTTGTGGCTCACAACCTCTTTAGTGCTTTGTTGAGTCCCTCACTGACCTCTCTTGGGTGATTGTAACATCTGGCTGGGTGTATGGGAAGGTTAATTTGATAGGAATTCATAATCCATTTACCCATGGGTGGTGTACACAAATATGTTCTGTGTGAATAAGGGACCATTTTAATTTACTGTTTTCTTACTTCAGATTTCAGGGTGGGAAAAAAGAAAAAGTCAGAAAGAAATTAGCAGGCTGCAACAGGTACTCAGTGTCTTTAGGGCTGTGAATTTTAGTTGTGTAGAGGAATTCTTTGATTTGGTAGCAGCTATTATAATGCTGTTTGTGGGAATTAAAGCCAATATATCAGTAGCTGCTCATTAAGGCTTGTAAATGCCAATGCATTGACATACTGAAAGTCACTTGTGAACTGTAATGGTCATCCAAGAATATATGGTGGTAACATGACCAGTAATTATGGATGAGATTAGAAACTGCAAGTGAAAGTGAGCTTATGTCCTCAGAGTGAAATAAGAAACCGTGTGTGCATGGGCTCTCCATTTCTGGGAAGGAAGGAGTTAGGTAACTTCCTTTTGTTATGAACTTGACCTTGAGATTTGAGGAATGTGAGAAATATATTGCTGTTCTCTTGAAGGTGCAATCAGCTTATTGTAAACTTCAGTTTATTTAAAATTCGACTTGCAATTGCAAATACATTCCAACATTTTTTTAGATCAATAAATTCATACCAACAACTAATAAAATTTCAAGCTGTGTATTGATTTGGTATAACAGCAGACTTCTGCTCTCTGTCAAAAGCAAATTATTAATCCTGCTTCTTGCTGAATAAGAAATTGAGGAAGCTGTGATCTGGAGACAAAAATATCCCCCTTCCTAATGAATTTTTGAAGCATGCGCACACCCCAGTGAATTCTTCAAAAGCACACAGTAGTCTTCATATGAACAAGCCATATGCAACCTGTTGTCACATTTCAATCCATAAGTAAACTTTGAGGGATCGTGAATGCTTTTTTCCAGAAATGAACTGGTCAGTCAGTGGCCAGGTCTGAGGGTGGGTCCTGTCCTGTGCACAGCCTGAGGTGGCCCTGGGAGCTCTCAGGGCTCACAGCATTTGGAAAACTTTCCCGTAGCCCCTGTCAGCCCCACTGTTGGAGTTGTGGCAATGTTGGAGCTGAGGGGGCTCACTGAGGGGGCCAGGCAGCCATGGGAGCTGCTGAGGGTGCAGCACTGGGAAGGAGTGGAAGGTGGAACAAGTGGGTAAAGGTGGAAGGTCCCTTGTAGCAGGGGTGGGGTCTCAGAGCAGTGCAGTATATTTCATTGCACTGTGCCCTTCAGGTAACGTTGTGTGCTGTAATCAGTATTTGTGAGCTTGTTCATCACCAGAAAAATCCCTTTTTGCCTTTCTACCAAATTATTATTAAAGAAGTATGAAATTTTAGTAACTTTTACCCTTTGATGTACACTGTTATAATCTTTGACCCATGCAAGAGTAGAGTTAAATAACGGCATTAAACTAAAGCTTCTAGCAAACTATGAGGAAAATGGAAGAAATAGCTACTAAGTCTTCATAATCAAGTTTTTTGTTGCCATATAACTTGGTGATTTTTAATTAAATGCAAATGTCAAATTATCTTCTGTTCATTGAATGTTAAGATCCTTCCAGCTGCACAGTGTAGCCAAAAGTAGATCTCAACAGTGTGGTTAAACATTTCCATATATTTGTCAATACACTGGTAATTCTGGAAAATTTTAAATATCAAAATTAAAACTTACAAAACCAGGTTAATATCTAGAGCATTGTCTAGAGCATATCATACAGGGTATGGGCTGGTGTTAGGAAGAAGCTGGTGTGAATCTCAGTAGACAAAAAGATGTTGTTTTAAGCTGAGCTTGATTGAAAGAGGAGCCAATGTATTCTTGGCAATGCACAAAGACCATCTTACCATGGCATTTTACAGTCATCACATAAATCACTACATTTTTTTTCAAATGTCAATCCATTGTGAAAATGAAATTTCTTCAGGCAAAAATGTGTTTGTGAAAATACAGTGTGCTGTTTATTCTGAAAGGAAACTGTACCTGCTTCTTACTACTGAAGCAGGAGACTCCCAAGTGTTGTGCCTGTGTAGTAGTCAGCTATGGGCTAGGAACCCAGTGAGAGACCAAAAAATGAACTTATAGAATAGATTGTCTGCTTAAAAAAAAAAACCCTGCAGCTAAATTTCTCCTAATTCCAAATTTATCTTGGTAGTGATAAAAGTTGTCTATAAATCTCAAAAAGACATTTTAGATCATGCTTGAAGTGTGCATGAGTGTTCCCCCCTGTGCTGATGTCCGGCCCTGTGTACTCTGTCTTGAATGACAGTAAGCTGGTTTGGGGAATTAAAGGAGCCTTCAAAGGTTCAAGTGCTTGGGAATTATTCCACATGTTTAATGAAAGTTCTCCTTATTTGGACAGTAAGAGACCTGCTCCACGCCCCTGATTTAGAAGGAAGCCGTGGGTGCTGCCCCTGTTGTTGGCCCTGTAGCTCAGTGCTGGAGCGAGCCTGAGGAGCAGCCAGCCCAGGCTGGAAATGGGACCCAGCTCTGGGCAAGCCGCAGAGCTTGAGGGTCAGCATGCAGTTGAATGAATGGAGACCTTGAGCACTTTCAGCTAGGACAGGGTTTGAATCCAGCTTTGGATTTTCTTCCCATGTTACATGTTCTTGCTCAGACCTGTCTTCATTGCTGGGGTTCAGGATATTGAGTAGCCTCCATCAAACAGTGCTTCTTCTAGTCATGTATACATGTACAGTCATATACTGTGTGCATTGGTAGTAAATAATAGGTACAACAGTGAGTAAATACAATAAATAGTGGCACTAATTGGGCTGTAGCATTTGGGATCCACTCTGAGTCCCGAATGGGATCCGATTCATTTGTTGCCTCAGTATTTGCTACATTAAGTCCTTGAGGGGACATTTGCTTTTAGCAAACCACACGGGTTGGTGGATCTCCCTCATGGGGCTGAAGTGCTACAGTTTATACTCATTGAACTTGCAGGAATGCCTGCTCTGCTTTTCCAAGTTCTTTGTGCTGCGTAAACTTGAGTCATAATTACTGCTGTTGCCAGGAAGTGTCAGTTAATTTTTTCTGATGATACATTGGCATTTTTCTCGATCTTAACTACATGATGAGATCTTCACTTTCAGTTTGGGTTCAGGTAGTTTTATCTTTCATTTGGATCTAGGTTTGAAGCAGTAATGCTCATTTCCTTTTTGTGTAGTATAGTTGGGACAGCTGTGTTTTGGATTCACAGGCTGCAGCCTTTTAACTCAAGTAAAGGTGATTAAACAATGACACTTAAACTGAATACTCTTCTCAAATTTTTTTATTTTTGTTAAAATTTTGTAATATCCTTCAGTGGTCAAGTCAGACTTGCTTTGCTCAGTCTCTCTAATCACCTTGTCTGTTATATACTAGCACTGTTTTGAAGGCATATGGTTCCTCACAGTAAAGGCTGGAAAAATAAGTTGTGATACCTGCCAGACCTTCATCATGCACGTCATGGTGGGAGTTCCTTTCAAGGGCTTCCTTAGAGCTACTTTCTAATGTTATTTTCAAAATAAAAATTACTGTGTGACAGCTGAAGGCGGTGACTTATTTCCCATCCTGTGTATGTGACTTGTTGAATAAATACCTTGGTTGGCTTTTTTGAAGAGCTTCATTGAGTGACAAGCTGGATGTTATATGGCATTCCTGTCTTGGTTTTTTTTAGGGATTTTTTTTTTTTTTTTTTTAAAGGAGTTAGATATTGAAACATGTTTTAGGAACAAGCTGGAGAAACACGTCCTGGGAGCAGGTGGATTTCTGATAAGTACTTAATAATTCTGAAATTTTACTGATCTGAAAACTTGAGACACACTGAAGCAGCATATGTGTAACAGGTGGTCTAAGCCATGGAGATGCTGTGCATAAATTAGTGGTTTAAAACTGAGCCTGTACTGATTAATAAGGAGTCTTTTTGTTACTGCTGTCTTCTGAAATCAGCCTTGTAATAGTTGAAAGTTAGTACTATGGAGAGGGATATGAAGACTATAAATTGCTTTCTTGTGGGAAGACTGGTGTTATACAGGTTTCTTTTTCTTGAAACTCATCACACTTTTCTCTCAGCTGACCCAGTTACCTGGAATAATTTTCACTTTGCAATACTGTTTATCAGGTAAATGAGGAAAGGCGCTCCTTAGTGGTGATAAAAATCATTCTGGTATACTAAAATATCTCTTTTTTCAAACCTTTCATGTGTTCTGTAAAGACTTTTCATCATAACAATTAAGGTGATTGTCCAATAGTTGTCTTCATTTGTAGATGTTTATACTGATGTAATATTACATAAATGGCACTTTCTGTGGGAACTGGCCTCTGGAGGAGAATCTGGCCAAAGAGGAGAATCTTTGCATGGTGCTGGTCCAGGTGAGGGTGTGACTTGTACTGATCAAATTTTAGAAGAGAAACCAGGGTAAGTTTGGTAAAGCAGAGAACAGACTGTTATGTTATGGGGTAATTTAAAAATAACACTGGACAATAGATAGAAAATAAACATAAAAAAGAATGCAATGTTATTCTGCAAATAACTGTTTTCTGTTTTGCACTTTGTTGTGCTGGGATTCAGCTTCAAAATCACCAAAACATCAGAATAGATTTGGCATTTAACTCGTAGCTAGAGTAGGTACAGATAAAACTCCTGTACTGTTTTGCTGTAACTAGAGCTTGATTACCTGGGCTTCTGTAAATTTCATGCTCAAACTGGCTTTTTAATATCAGTGGCATAAGTGATTAGAAAATATGTTCTAAAAGAAGCTACAGCTCAGAGTTTACAAAGTCAGGCAGTTTGATTGGCTCCTTGTACCATACAATATGTGACCAAAAGGCCGTTTTATGGGAGTGGATTATAAACCAAGACTTAGCTTATGAAGGGACAAATGTAGTTCAAAAAAAGCAATCTTTGTGTCTCATGTGCTCTGGGCTCTGTCTTTATGCACTTCATTTCAGTAGAAACCAGCTAAAGAAGAAAAAAGGTTGAGTTTTATGTTTTTCTGTCTGTGTGGTGCATGCACATGCAGCAACTGGGAATGAAGAAAATCTCCATTTTGAGGCCATCTGTGTCGGTTCTTTTGTCTGAACCTGACAAGAGGTCATGGCAGATGGTGGGGTCACAAAGTCTGGCTGCTGGGGCTTGACAAAATGTGTTCATAAAGCTGGAAGAATCCCAACTGTTCTTACTGGCTGAGGAGCATTGTGGCAAAGGACTGTAATAGTTTATGGACAATACCTTCTGCATCATTAGGCTTGACAGCAAATAACTTGTCATGATGAACCTAGTTTGCTTATCTGCAAATAAGTTAAAACTGCTCAGCAATTATGTTCTTAACTACATTTTATTGGAGTGAATTACTTGTAAAGCCTCTTAAAGAGAGGGAGGTCAGACTGCAACGGGAATTTTGGCCAGAGCTCCAGATGATGGATTTGGAGAGTTCATCTGCAGGGGTCAGAAATGTGAAAAAAGAACAGGCACCAAAGATCATAATTTTCAGATGCATTGCAAGAATTCAGTATTTGCTCCTTGCCATGACCTCTGTAGTTTATGGCTTCAGGTTTCAGGATTACTGCAGATCCAGTAGCTCCTTTCCCCAGGGTGGGAATAGATACCTCTTTGTAGTATCTTCTCTAAAGCCAGAGAAAAATTGGTATTATTTTTTTGGATGTTTTGTGGTGAAACTAAAATGTCCAACTTTTCACAGGAGAATGTCTTAGTAGATTTGTGTGGTGTTCACATGCTGGAGTAACTGCTTAATTATGGCTGCAATAAAGGGAGGCACCAAGGAAGATAAGTACAACTCGGGCAACAGGAAGTGGAGGACGCCTCTAAGTTGAATAAAATTATTTTCCACTAACAATTTAATTGATGTGATGTCTGAATAAACCAAGAAATGTGTAGAAACAAACAGCCTAGAATTTAAAATTCTCTGGGTTATCCAAAACTACTAAAGCAGTGATGGGAAGTGATGGTAGAGTTCCTCATTGGTTGCACACACTACTGGAACAACCCCTGGCACTTTCCTGGAGGGAGATGAAGGCACTGGCCATTCTCAAACTTGACATAGGTTAAAATACAGAGGAAATGGCATAAATTGCATCCTACTTATGTAGCTGGTGAGTTCTGCTGTAAATGGTCATGAATCCTCTTTGATAAGTGGTTCAGGTGTCTTCCTAATTTTACTGAATTGATTCCACACTTCAAAGTGTGAGCAGTTCTCTCTCTCTCTCATTCATCCAAATGCAATTCAAATGTCTTTTGTAGTCCATTTTTAAACTGCAAGTAATACTTATAAAGTACTTTCAAGGTACCTGAACAATTTATCAAGTTAATTCTATCTTTAAGATGGTTTGTGTTGACAACATTGATTTGTAACTTTTCTTCTGTTTGCTGTAAGGCTTCTGGAAGCTTTCATTTAAAAAATAAGTCACTTTAAACTATTTTTGGTGTACCAAATTTTTTATCTTTTCCTGGAATTCTAATATTATAATTCTAACTACACAGGCTTAATAAAAAAGCATGAAAATATTTAAAAGATTATTTAGAGCTGAATTCTTTTTTCTTGCGTGTTTCCTAAAAATTCTGAATGTTTTCTGTTTTTTTCTACACATATATTTGATTAAAAGCCTTCTCTGTTGTTGGCTAAAGAGACAGTGGAGAGAAGTAATTCACTTCACTTTTTAAAGCCAATCTGCATTAAATGCAAAAATTGCATGGTTTTAATTATAAAACTCTAGTAATGATATAACATGGTTTGCTAGCACATTAATGTAGTTCAGGCCTTTATGTAAGTTGGGCCTTATATATAGGATTTCATCTCTGCCTGTTCCAAGCAATGACTATTTTCAGAATCTCTGCAGAACCTGACTATTGTGGTGATTATTTTCTCAGAAGCTTGGGTTTCAACTAAGGTATTTCATTAACTGTCTTACAGGATGTTCATTTTAAAGATTCTGTGAGGATGAAAAAGGATCTCTTATGGCTTTATGAAATATAGAGCAATACTGTCTGACATGACGGCAAAAAATGTAAGTATGATCTTCCACATGTGTTACTGTTCATGTTGGCATTCTGCCACTCACTGCTGACTTTCAGAATTGTGTGCACAAATATAAGAAATCAATCACAAAGACCTTCAAGTTCAGAAATCCTATCTGATTTTTGTATACCACAAATATGTACCCATCATCTTCTGCAGTATTTTGATAAATCTATACTGGGTAGAAGCTCTTGAGCATGTGGAGTTTAGTTGGTCAGATTGATAACTGAGGCAATGTTTTATGCTGTTTCCATATTGATCCATGCAGGTCCCTTCCAACTTGAGATATTTTGTGTGTCTGTGATCTCTCTAACATTTCTTCAAACTTATGTGAAAGCTGCACATTTTGTTGAATCTTCTCACCTTTGCACCTCTGTAAAATCCTTCCACTGAGTCTGAATCTCAGATCTGAAGAAAAAATGGAAGGACTGCATATTATTTAGCTGCTGTTGGTACACTCTTGGTTTCTAGAAGGCTGGAGGCCTTCTGGTTCCTTTGCCTGCTCATTACCCAGCCTGCAGTGGTGTCTCAGGCTCTATATTTGACTCCTCTATCCTGAGTTCTGAGGAAGCTTATGAAATGTCTTAACATCCTGACCTTAATTTTCTGCCTAATTAGCTGTGCTTCCTGAGGTACACAGCTTGTGTAGAGAACAGTTCTGGTTAATCCTGGTGATCAGTGAGTTGAGGGTGACTTTGGGCCCTGGGCAATTTGCCTGTTGATATCCTGCATTCTGTTAAATCTGAGTGGGTTTAGGAGCCAGCACCACCAAAGAAGTGCCCCACAGTGAAAGTGCAGGTAGCCCAGGATTGTGCTCTGTTCAGTACCTGCAAAAGCTTTTGTGCATATTGGGTTAGATTGGTGCCAATGATATAGTTTGGTTAAATTAATTCTCAAGTGTTGGAAATTTCTGTTGGTTTTATTAAAAGCTTCATTTGGTGTGTGGTTCCAGACTTTGAGGTGTCTTACATCTCACTTTTTGACTCAAGTTTACCAAGACATAAAATAAACTGATGTGTATATTCAAAGCCCTTTGCTCATTATTTCATAGGTCATATTTATCTCTAGTCCAAATAAATAATTCTACTGATGTATGTGGGACAGCTGCACAAATCCAGGTCATTTGTGGCTTTGACCTTTTGTTTGATGCAGTCAAAGGATAAATACCAATCCAAATAAAATCCATGGAGTGCTGTGTAATAGTCATGGAGCGGCTGGAAGGGATTTCAGGAGCCCATCTACTCTGGGGTTTGTGTAAAGCTCTTTGACACTGAACCCAACTCCTTGGTGCTTTGCTCAGGCTCCATCAGGGCTTTGGGGTCTGAAAACCTACGAGGAGAGACGTGACATTCACTCTGGGTAACCTACTCTTGTTCTGAGTACAGAAATACAATTTTGTTGTTTACTTCAGTACAATGCTATGGTTACTTTAGAGGAGAAATATTTTATTGGTATGCATACTTTGAAATTTTGCATGTCAAAATGATGCAAACATAGTCAGATACCTAATATTTATGGGTTTATGTTTAAAAAAATCAGCTGCTGTGGTACAGATGGATGTAGGACTCAGTTTTCATGTTTACCTGTTCATGTGGTGGTCCTATGCTTTCTGTCATTGGCAGCACTTCTTAGGGTTTTCCCAACCTTGGTTACTCAGAATGGCTGTGGTTACTCAGAACAGTGCCAGCCCTGGTGTTTCCTGGTGCTGTTAGAAGGTCACAATGCTTCTGAATTTGCCGAGTTGCAGGGGTTAGATTCTGTATATGCCTGGGGGTTTCTGCAGCTCAAAATCTGTTTCAAATGTGAGGTTAATATTTGTTAGTGTCAGAAATTATCTGCAGAGTTGAGGGAGAGAGCTTCCTTCTGAGAGTACTTCCATCATTTTCCTTTATGTTGAAGCATCAAGGAAAGGAAATTTTAAAGTACTGGAATTTGAGCATCTTTCAGGAAACTCTTGAAGGGTTTCTGTCAAATGTGGAAGCTGCCACCTCTGCATTCTGCAATCACTGCAGGCTCAGCTGGGCATGTGTGTGCTCCTGCTGCATCCCAGCAGTGCAGTGAGCTGTGCCTGGAATGCCACAGCTGGAATTTCCACCTTGCAAGAAGCTGTGTTGAACAATCTCCTGTCCAGCCAGCTTGTGCTTCAAGCACATGCCAGAATGTTCCTGGAGACTGGATGTGTGTGCAAGATGAAAAACCTTCCCCATCACTGCTTTTCCTTCCTAACTCTGAGCATGTGGTGGGAAAATTATCCAGGCTGAGCTCACTGCTCATTTTCTTTAAACACCGGACCCTTTCTGGTAACTGTTTGTGGAATATTGTTTGTGGGGAATTTGACCTTCCTTAGAAAACTAATCCAACCAAAGAAAAGATGAATAATAAAATGCTGAATAAAAGTTCTCTTGGAAAAAAAGATGTTTATATGCTTACCATATACATTGTACCCAGATGTAATTCACATCACCCTGTCCAACTGGGTTATTTCATTCTTTACTTATATAAGAAAATGTGGGGTTTTTTCTTGCCTGTTTTGTATCTCCTTTCCCATTGGTCCTTCAGGTAAAAAGACACTAAAACAGTATTAACAAATGGAGGGAAAAAAAGAGCAAATACTGATGGTAAATTTTAGTTTAGTTTACTCAAACAAATGAGTGGTATAACTTCAGCAAGTTTTTTGAATAAGACTGTTGGTTATTGATTATGAAGTTATTTGTGAGTGCTTCTCAGAGGGTGGCACTTGCCGTAGATGAGGTCAGTGAAATGGCTGTGATGTTCTCCTTGGCACATTCAGCATGGAGGGAGGTTTCACTGCTGAGGGTGCTCACAGAGACTGCCCAGCCAGGCAGTGGAGAGGGCTGAGCTGCACGGGCTGCCTGTGGCAGCTGGCCCCTCCAAGACTCTCTTCCTTTCCCCTCGCCCTGTTTGGAAACTTAGTCACCTAACAGGAAAGGCAAACCCACCTCTAAGATATTTAGTAGTGTGCAAAGGCCTGCCAGGTCCTTTCTTCATCTTCCATCGTGGCTGGGTTCCATGGCAGAGTCCAGCTCCCACCATGCCCAGTATTCCAGGCACTCTGGGCCAGTGTTATAAAGTAGAAATATCACAGGAGCAGTACAAAAAGTAACAAATGATTCCAGTTAAGCATTGGATTGTGTACTGGTTTCAGTTTAGGAGTTGTTACAGTTCAAGATTCCCAAAAGCAATGTGTGGTCTGTCTCAGATAACAACGTGGCCTGAGACCTCTTGAACACTGAGATGGAATCCTATGAAGGTCTTGCTGTGCTGCAGTATTAGAATGTTCCATCACACATTGCTTCTTCTGAGGACTTAGGATCATTCTTCTGCAGGAGAAACAAATTCCTGTAGATCTGCCACATTTCTCACTTCAGTTCTCATAAAATTCAAGTTTGTTTTCAAGCTCTTCTCAACTTAGATACAAGGATTATAAAATTGAGAAAAGTGCTGCTCTTTATAAATGTGCTACTAGGATCATTGTAATGAAAACAACATATTTCTGTGCAAACTGAAGTTCTGTAACTTTGTGTCATTTGGATCACTGAAGTACAACATACACACAAAATCTTTCAGAGAATTAAATGTGGAAGTTACAATTTTTATTCTGACACTGTATATGTATGTCATCTTCAGTGTTTGATTAAAACACTGATCTGAATTAATAGGGAAATGTACAGTTGTAGATCTAGAGTGAATGTTCAATTGTGAACACATTCCAGTGCTGTCTTTGAAGATGTTCCTTTTAATCCCTTCTCTTGGAATGAGTTGAGGCCCATAATCTAACATGATATTTATCCCTGTGGACCCCTATTCTTTCCCTGAATTTAAAATTTCTCCTATTGGTGTTCTGGTTGCTACAGAGGCAGGCAGGGCTCCTGGGAGAAGCTGACACTGTTGTTGCTGTGAAGGCAGCAGAGGTGTGAGCCAGCAGTGCAGCCTCTTGCCCTGGCTGGGCCTTGCAGAGCTTTCCCCTGTGCAGTTCCCAGCTGTGCCAAGCTCTGCTAAACATCTCCTCAAGAGCACATCCTCAGGGAGGAGCCTCAGTGGCCTCTCACCACACAAGGAGTGTTCTTGTGCCCATCACAGGAAATCCTGGAGTGCTGCTCTTCTCCTGGATGTGCTGCCAAACCTGCTAAGGAGACGTTGTGGGGTTTTTTTGTGTCTTCCTCCCCTTGCCCTACTGCAGCCCGGGCCCTGCCAGCCCTGCTGCATCACTGCTGCACCGGTGCCACCTGCTGGGAGGCAGCCCTGCCGTGGAGGGACAGTGGGACAGCCTGTGACACGGCCCCTGGGGACAGCTCAGAGAGTGGGACAGCCTGTGACACAGCCCCTGGGGACAGCTCAGCAGCCCAAGCTGGGAGTGAGGAGGCTCTGGCTGGGTGTGCCCGGAAGGGCAGGGAAGGGGCACTCTGACAGTGACAATGCCTGAGATAAACTGAGGGCTGTACTGAGCATCTCGAGGGGTTTGTTTATGGGAGCCATCGCTGAGCTCATTTGGGCAGTGTTCTACTATCAGAGTAGTGCAGCAACAGTTCATCTTCTCACATGTCTCCTGATGGGGAAAAATTTTAGTAGAAGTATTTTCAAGAGTGTCACAAAGCAGTGTGTGCAGATATTCCCCTACAAAAATTATCTGCTGAATACTGAGAGACTGAATGCTCATAGGAGATATTCTTTTGTCTTGTGTAGTTTATTTCAGTTAAGTTTAATTTACCTAAAATTAAATTATGCTCTGACAGGAGTATATTAAAATTCTTCAAGTGGCCCTAGCATAGGTTCCATTATTGCTACATACATCTGTAAAATAAAGCAAAATGTTTGATCCTTCATTATATGATTGCCTTCTTTTAACTTGGATAGTGGAACCCTTTGTCCCAATGATTTACAGAAGTACTCAAATTTTATAATATTTTGAAAAGAGGTTGGGATATGAAGGATTTCCCATCTCTTCCTTCCTCATCCAGGATGATCTTGTATTTTTCTGTACAAACTACACCTTCCTATGCTTTGTGTGCATGCTGAAGTCTGAGTTGCACTATTCTGTATCAGCTTGAAGTTTTCCATGTCTCCAGTAACTTCCCCTCAGTAAATCAGTGTATCTCTGAAGTTGGGAATGTGTTTAGAATGCATCAATAGTCACATCTCATACCTGTAGGCTGTGCAGCTTGGTACTGAGCAATTGGACATGGGCACATTTCTGCTGTTAGGGGTGGCAGCTGCTCCCTTGCACTTGCAGGGGATGGTGCCTTACACCATCATAGCCAGAATGGCTGCTTGGGTCATATGTAGTACACAGAATATTCAGGGTGGTTTTTAGGTAACAGCTTAGTTAAAAGCAGACTTTCCAAATGTCCTGGATACCTTGCCTTGAGTCTCATGCACTTGTTAGACTCTGCTGTCCATAGCATTATGCTGTTTCATTATGCAGAAAGTTGCTTTCATAATATTGTTAGTTTCATGTTAGAAAACATAGAAAGGTTTATCATATTTTAATACTTCAAAAATGTTTTATTCAGGTTGGTGTGACTTCCACAAATGGAGACTTGAAAGGATTTATAGATCAGAACCAGAGTCCAACAAAAGGTAAGAGAATTCTATTTGATACAGACATTAAGACTTATTTCACTGCAATATATGATTGATTCACATTTGGGTTACTCAGAATTTAAATGTTCAAAATATATTTCATACATCCCCACCTGTAGTTGTTTAATATCAACATGTAAGTGTCAGTAGCAAAGATGGGAAGGTCTTCAGGATTTCAGAGGGGAAAATAAGGTTTAGTAAAAATAATAAGAGGATAACATAAACCCTTTTTTTCATTCCTTGATGGTGAATAATATGCTGAATTTCCCAATTTCTAGCCCACCCTTAAAGTTTGCTTAATCTGTTGTAGTCAAAATGACAGAGAAGGCTAAGCATGATGTCATACTTCTTTCTAAATGTTCTGCACAATTTACAATAATAATTATGTTTTGTCCTGTCCTGTTTTATCTTAGCACTTGTAGATTAATCACTTTTGACTCAAAAACAATTTATGATCAGTCATAACAGCTATGGTATTGCAGTAAAATAAACCCCTTATCTATATTAGAAAACTCAAGGATTTGCAGTTCAGGAAACATTTCAATCAACCTTTCCAAGTAAATACTGGTGTGCTGTTATCCACTGCAATAATCCAATGCATGTAGTAGCAGGAAGGTTGACTTCTGGCTGATGCCATCAAACCTAAGAGACTGAAAAATTGAGACAACTAAACAGAAAATGGCTGGAACTACAGTATCTTCCTCGTTTTCTAAATTTTGCAGAACATGACAGACTGGTGGAGGCCTTTGAGAATTATTTATTGCACATTGTGCTTTATTGTTTTGTGATTATTGTGCTATGATGCTAGGGAAAAAGACTAAGTGCAACATTTTCAATAATTTCTGAAGCAAGCAATTGATTTGTCCAGAAAATAACTGAATAACTTTATAAAGTGTGGGTCATTACTGTTAGGAATATCCCATTCTTTGTCAGATTTTGCTTCTGGGATGATGGATGCATTATTACCTCCATTTTTGTATATTTTTAAAATGTTATGATCTAATGATTTTTTTTAACCTTGAGGTATAGTTAGAAATTGTTGCCACCTCTATTGAAATAAAATATCTTGTTCACAATGGATTACTCTTCTTAGAACATCAAATATTCCATAAAATCTGGAGAAACTTGTACAGGTACAGCCAGTATCTAAGCTGTCTCTTACTTTCAGTTTAAAATATCCTTTACTTCTTTTGGCATGTCCACTCTTGAACTCTGGAAATTAGGGAGGGGGAGAAAAACCCCAAACAGGCATTCAGGTCCCCTGTCTCTTTGTGAGCTTCCCAGTGAAGGCACTTTGGTTTCTTTGGGGTTTTGGTGGTGGTGGGTTTTTGTTTGTTTCTTTTTGGGGGTTTTTTGTTGTTTTTTTAAATATACATTATTTAAATTAAATAATTTGCTGTAATAAGAATAAAGGTAATTTATTGCTACATGTCTGGGCCCGTTTATAATGTGCCTTCATAACAACCTTAGACTGAGGTGTGGTACATTTGTGATATGTTCAAAAACAAAGGAGAGAGGGCATTTACTCTACTGAAAACCTTCTTGAAAGCATCAGATTCCAAGGACTAGAAATTTTTGCTCAAAAACAAGTTGCATTTTTCTTTTCTTTCCAAGAAGATAACTGGTGTGTGTTTGTTGTTTGCCCTGCCCAGCAGAGGGGGCCTGGGGGGAGCAGCTCAGTGAAATCCCAGAGCCCGGCTGGATGCCAGGGCACAGCCATGGGCACCCAGAACTGGGCACATCTGCTGCTGCTGCTGGGCCATGGCTACACATTCCTACCTTAGAGTGGCTGAGGAATTTTGCTGTCCTTAGTTAACACTTCTTTGTTACTGTACTCCCAGTTCCTATGAGTCGATGTGTTGTTCTTTGTTTCCTGCTGTGGAGGGAAAAGGGAGTCCAGGCACAGAGCACCAATCCTGCAGCAGGCTCCATGAGGGAGCAGCCATTAATCACATCATAATTGTGGAGGCCTTGCTTTGGGTGGGAATCTGCACCTCCAAGACAACTTCACTGAACTTCATTTCAGTGCATCTTTCTATTACATAGTACCTATCTTTTACTAAGTCCTGACAGGGCTGGTGTTTTAAAAACTTGGTGCACAGGGCTGCTGTAAGAGAAGCACTTCATTGTATGCTTGAAGAGATCTGCCAAAATGACCAAGACATCAGCAGCAGTAATCCATAGCCTGTGCCTGGTGCTTTCAGATTCATACAGCTGTTAACTCCTGTAGATTTGTCTCTAATTGGACACTAAAAGGCTGAAATTGTACTGCTCAGTGTAAGCCTGAAGTACATTGAAAAACTGTCTGCCCCATTTTATTTATTTCTTTTCTACAGATCTCTTTGATTTCATCTCTGTGGAATTTTTAGAGTTAGGTTTGTAGCCCAGTAATTTGGTGCAATGCACAAATGAAGAAATGTACCAAGAAAATACTTGTGTACTAGTAATGCAATAATAATTCCATTTTTTCTATATGTTTTTATCATACTGATCTTGGAGATCAGTAAATTTACTGATCTTAGTGTAATAGAGAACCCTGAGGACACATGACATATATTATTCCAAAATATCCCAATGGGCTGCTGAAATCTCACAGCTCTGAGCTGGGGTTTTTGCCATCATTGTCAAGCTGTAGGCTGTATTATTAAAAATGGCTGTCATTGAGACACTTTTAAAAAGTGGACATTTGTTCAGAGCTCTGAATATGAAATCCAAATTACCACCACTTCCCTGGTGTTTTGTTTGAAGATTCAATGGGGTTTTTTGTTGCTGTATGCTTTGTGTGTAACCCCAGCTGGTTGGGCTATGCTCCCCATCAGCCATGGTCTCCTTCAAACTGGCTGTGACAGATTCTATAGATTCTCCAGTTGACATTGTTTCTGATTATCTTTGCAACTGAGCTGCAGACCTAACACATTTAGTTATACAGGAAAAAAAAATCATTAAAATTTATTCAGCTTCATATTTGTATAGGAGTGCATGTTGTTTATGAAATTAGACTATTTAGGGTGGCACATAATGATTTAAACTGAGTTTGGTGAGCTGCTTTGTGTGTGCATGTGAGCATACATGTACATAAACATGAATAACTTTATCTGTGACTGCTTGAAGCTAAATATCATTTAAATTGATTTTTTCTTTTTGTGCACCATAAAATTATTGCACAAATGCCAGGAAGAATAATAGTTATGTAGCAATAATGGTTTTTTAAAATATGAAATTACAGCAAGACTGGTTTCTCTCCCTGAGAAGCAACAATAGTGGTGACTGAAGAATGGAAGAATAATTTATGTAGAAGCAAAGTGCTTTTGTTCTGAGAGAAACATACATATATATATATATATATATATATATATATATCCATTGGCAGATTCTTATTCTGATTTGCTTCAGTGCTAAGGAGGCTCAGTTTGGGATGGCTCTCTGTGTATTGCAGCTAAAGCCTCCCTATGAGAGTTGTAAGTGGGTTTCTTTCCCACGTGCTTGGTTTTCCATAGGTAAATGGGAATAATGACACTGACCTCCTTTGTGCCTTGAAAGTACTGCTGAGAAACATTATATAAGAATTGAGTATTATTATACAAATCATTCCAGTTTGATCCATCTGTGCTGACCTTTTCCTGCATGCAGTGAGATTACCGTGACTCAGGGCTGATGGGGCTCATTGTGTTCAGCTTATCACTGTACTCACTGCTCTTGTGTCCTGGGACATAAATCAGCGTAATCTTTTTTGTCCCCAAATGATGGGTGTTATTAAGACTTGGCATTTATTTAGAATTTGGTCATGTTTAAAGCCTTTGCAGTTGCTTTATGATAGTGTGTATAGTTAGTTTGATGATATTTCTGCTTTCAGTTGAATACCAAAATCTGTTGAATGTTTTGTCACATCTACTTCCTCCTAAATATAATGATATAATAATAATCTTTGAAGCAATTGAGGTTACAGGAGTATTGGGACCATTATTCTATTTGGAAAAAGAGAAAATGGTAGGGAGGAATATTTTATTTGTAATTGATAAAACTTTACTATTTTTTCAACTGCTGACAAACACAAAAAGCAACCTCTTACTGTGAAGAATTTGGTTGTTCTTTTTTTCTGGCCACTGTGGATAAGAAATACCTCACTTATAAAAACAAACTGGTTCTTTTATATCTATCTGTATTTTAAAATCTACATATCCACATATTTATATTTGCCAGTGAAGAAAATTAAAGTTAGAACAAGGGCAGGGAAACATTTATTTGAAAACTTGGTCAATCCTTAAGATTGTTTTGACAGTACTGCTGGCAAATGAGGGATTTGTGTAGGGATTAGAAGATGAAAATCTTTTTTATTGACAGTAACTCTGGCCAAAAAGGCATTTAAACACACACCATATGTAAGCAAATGTCTTTTTAAAATCAAGATCAGGTCATTTGAATGACCCTTGTATTTACTGAAGTTACCCAGTGGTGCCAGTGTTCCATTATGCAGGGAGCCTTGTAAATGAAGGCACAGTGCAGCGGTAGCTGCTAATTAGTGCTTTATTAGTGCTTTTTCCCAGGCTGCTCAGTAAATCTGGTGGGTTTGTGTGGCTTTGGCCATGGGTCTGCATGTGTGTGTGAGGGAACATCCCTGCAATGTTCTCAGCAGTCACAGGTGCAGCTGGATGCCATGGGTGTCACGGGTGTCAGGGGTGTCAGTCTGTGTGGCTGTGCCCAGTGCTGGCTGTGCCCAGGGTGTGCTGGGTGGCCCTGAGCCTTGTCCAGGGCTGTGAGCCCCACAAGGCCACTGTGGCAGGGACAAATGTGACAGCCCAGCGCCTCCTGCAGGCTGGCATCTGCAGCTGGAGGCAGCCCTGTGCTGGAGCCCTGTGGTGGGAGAGCTGGGAGCCAAAGCCCACATTTCACAATTTTACTGCACTTGGCCGTGTGACCTTACGCTGTCAACACCAGAGAAAGGAATTTATTTCTTTTCCCTGGTAAGAAAAGGGACAAGGAGAAATAATATGAGAGCTGATCATGGAGGTAGTGGGGTCAAAAGTTTCAGTTGCAGCAGAGAAGAGGAAAATTCCTACAGCAGTACTGGGAAGTGACACGTCATTGATGGCACCAGCCCGGAATGAGGGGAGAGACGAGGTGTTGATGGAATATGCTGGCACAGCTTGGGAAATCCTGGGCAAAATCCTCTAGCAAAAGTAAAACTGGCAAGTGAGAGAACTCTTTTGAGCTCAGCATGGGAACACAGAGTATGTAAATCATTAATTACTGTCTTGTACTCTCTGGCACTACCTCACAAAAGATTTTCATAACAGAGCAGATTTACTGGAGGGGGTGGGTTTGCAAGTGTGGGAGGTTTATATTTGTTTTTGTAGGTGAGTTACATGACTGAGTAATTTATTCATTTTATTGACTAGAGGTGCAAGCTGCTTCTGAAGATGTTTTCAGATACAGATTTGCCTTTTGGAAAATTAGTATTTAGTACTAGTATTACTCCAGATGCCAAAAGAATCTACACAGAACATTAGAATATCCTAGTGTCAATTTGTTTGTATTTGTCATATATCTGTTGAAAATTTCTTATGAAGGTGAGACTTGGCATAAATCTACATATTTTCTACTGCTCTGCTGTAAGATCCTTTTTCCTCTCAGTTGTGTTGCTTCTGCTTCCTGTTGCAGAGAAGTTAATTTGTTGAATTTATCATTTTTCAGTAACCTTATGGAAAAACAGGTATATTAAAATAAAATGTAAAAAAAGACACCATGATTCAGGACCAAGTGAGGAAAGAAAATTGGGCAGTGGAGGTGAAGAGGTGATGTGAGAAAAGACAGGGGAGCAGGGAGGTGTAACACCCCTGAGTCAGCTCGGGCCATGTGGGCTGAGCTGAGTGCTGGCTGGCTCCTGGGGGAGGAGGGCTGGTGCTGTGCTGCTCTGAAGGGAGCTGTCACCTCACATGCCTCAGCTGCTGGCTGCAGTGCCAGAGAACATCAGGAGCTCTCCAGGAACCTCTCGTTGTCCTCATGACCCCAGCCAGGGCCAGGCTGACTCTGGATTACCAGGCAGGGGCCTCAGAGCCGCCCTCCCCACGCTGGGCAGGCTGGTGCAGGAACAGGGGCTGGTGTTTGATTGATGGGCTCCCAGCTCTCCTGCTCTGAAACTGCCACAGAGAAAGGAGCTGCTGCCACCACAGGGGCTGTCTGGATAAGCCAATGTGCTCAGGGCTTGGAGAGGCTTGTGCACAGCAGTTTGAACACACAAGGAGTAGCAGTGGTGCTGCAACAGTTTTGATTTAAACTTTAATTCCAAATAATCGAAATACAAGATGCAATTTGGGATAGAGGAGGAGCAGGAGTATTTTGGGGCTGTCAGCACAGAGCTGCTCTTCTCTGTGGAAGGCAGGATGATTTAGATCCATAAGCAGTTTGGGATCACAGAGATGATAAACATCTTGGGAGGAGAACACCCTGCACTGGAGAAGGAATGGGAGACTTTATTGTGACATGCAGCTGCCTGTGACTTTAGGTGTGTTGTAAAGGCATCCCTTACTCCATCTGTGCAGTGGCTGGCTTACATCAGCAATGACTGTGGAATGCTCTGGGACAGTCAGATGAGGAATGGTTAAGGCTTTGAAGATTTATGGATGTATATTTCTTACACATGACTATGATTGTAAGTAGGATTTGTATGTTGGCTTCTTTTAGAAGTATTCTCATTAATTTTCACTTCTAATGCTGAGGAATGTCAGGCTGTGTGCTCTTTGTCTTAAGTAAGAATAAATTGTTTCTGGAAATAAAAGACATGTAATTTTAAAAGTAAAATAGTGAAGGTGTAGTTTTTTGAGGTGTCCTTGTGACATCTGCTGAGAGGTCTGGAGCTTACCTGAGGGTGTGTTCACAGCAAATAAAACAAAGCCAACCTGATTCCAGAGTGTTAGAATGGTGTGAGCATTTGCCAAAGTGTTTTTCACAGGTTACTAAGGAAGTAATTTAAAACTTTTACCATTCTTTTTAGGTAATATTTCAGTAATCGCATTGCCAGTTTCCAGCACCAACTCTCCCACTAAGATTTTGCCAAAAACCTTGGGACCAATCAATGTGAATGTTGGACCCCAAATGGTAAGTTTTGCAACCCCAGTAGTGCCAGCTTGTGTAACTGGCTGTGACTTCCTGGTGGTGTAAGACAGGAACTGCTGCCTCCTGCCTCAGCCACAGAGTGCCCCAGCCGTGTGGGAGGGAGCTGACCTGGGGGCGCAGCAGGCCTGGCCTGCCAGAAGTGCCACTCCCAGCAGTGCTTTTGGATGTGCCCTTAGGGGGTACCTATCTTCTGGGCTTTGGGTGGAAATTGAAACAGCTTTACCAGCTGACACTTAAACTATTACTCAAATGTGTATGAAGAAAATCCCCTCATTGTTGATATTCTTTGAATGATTTAAGTCATGTTCTCACCAGTAAATCTCCAGAATTGTCAGAGAATGTCTTTGATGTGTTGGTAGAAATTCTAAACTTGTTGAAACTACTCTTCTTAAAACTCTCTTTTCCTGTGCATGATAACTGTATTTGTATATTGATGTTCCAGGAATTTTGGATCTAGTTTTGAGAAAAAAATTAGATTTTCTGGTGGCCAGAGAGCTAAATAGGCAATACTGTGAACAGTTTCTAGTAACCTGATACCTCCTTGCCAAGCACTCAGCCTGAGAACAGAACCATTTGATGTGTTTCATAAAAATGGTTTTGGGCCTTTGTCACCTGAGCAGTGTTCAGTGGGGTTTGTCCCAGCTAGGCAGAGGGGCACACACCCCACAGCCACCCCCGTGGCACTCCCAGCTGGCAGAGCTCTGCCCCCAGCATTGGCCAGGGGCTGCCTGCCAGGAACAGCTGAGAACATCAGCGCTGATGTCTCACAGGCCTGTGCCCTGTGGCACTGCCTTGGAACATTCTGCCACTGAGGATGTGCCCTGGCAGTGCAATAAATAGCCCACAACAGGGAGAGCTCTCACTTAATGCACTTCCTACTCTTGTGACGGACTTCTCAAGCCCTGCTTTTGCTTTCAGTGAGCCCTGCTTGCACTTTAGGGTCTATGGCAGGTAGAAGTGGCAAAAGCTACCGTGTGATGTGAGACACACCATCTGTATTCTTTTTTTTATTTTTTATTCTTTTATTCTGCTGTATTCAGAAAACATTTTCTTAATGAAATGCCATTAATGCAGGCTTTCTAAGAGATCCAGCATACAGCTGTGTTGTGCCAGGCTGTTTGAAAGCAAACGAATGCTCCTGAGCTCTCAGCATTGGCAATTTTAGCGCTCCCTCACCACCTGCCTGTGTCAGCAACACCCTGCTTGATGAATTAATTAATTCATGTAGGCCTTGTTTCCCCTCCGCGGGTTGCAGGCCCCGGTGCCGCTGCGGCTCCTTGGAGCAGCGCGGAGGCTCCGGCGCGCAGCCGAGCCCGGGGCTGCCCGCGGTGGCTCCGGGGCCGCTCGGCGCGGGCACGAGCGCTGCAGGAGCGGCCGGGAGCCGCCAGAGGGCGGCGCGGGCCGGGCCGGGCTGTGCCGAGCCCGGGGCCGTTGGCAGCCCCGGCCGCAGCCGCTCCTTGCAGCGAGCCCCGGAACACCGAGCGGCCCTTGACAGCTCTGCCCCAAACACCGAGCGGCCCCTGACAGCTCTGCCCCGAAACACCGAGCGGCCCCTGACAGCTCTGCCCCCAAAACACCGAGCGGCCCCTCACAGCTCTGCCCCCAAAACACCGAGCGGCCCCTCACAGCTCTGCCCCCAAAACACCGAACGGCCCCTGACACCCCTGCCCCAAACACCGAGCGGCCCCTCACAGCTCTGCCCCAAACACCGAGCGGCCCCTCACAGCTCTGCCCCCAAAACACCGAGCGGCCCCTCACAGCTCTGCCCCAGGCCGGAGCAGCAGCCAGGTGACAGGATTGACACCTGTCCTGTGCCTGCCTGCAGTGGGTAAAGGCACCTTTGGTTCTCCAGTACCAACAGGAAATAAATACATACCTGCACCTGTGCTTTGGTTTCTCAAAAATTCTCTTTTTCCTTGGTTCTGTCAAGCTGTACATTTGCAAACAATAAATGAGATAAATTTATGTCTTTAAGACAAAAAAGACGTGTATGTATTCACAACGTGGTACCAGGGGGGATGTGAAGTAAAGCTCAATAAGCTAAGGAAATGGGGAATTCTTCACATACCATTTTTCTACTTGTCTAAACAATAGTGATTGATACCAAACAAATGCTGTATACTTATCTCGAGTTTATATATATATGCATATATATGTACGCACTTGCAGTACCTATATATCTGCTCTATACTTACAGCATATGCTTACAACAGTTAGTTACCTGAGTGCCTTGGGAGGCTTTCACAGCTGTTGGATAAGTTAAATAGTAAAGGAAACCACAAAGTTTAGTACAGTCACTACTCCAAATGTCACTAATAAATGGAGTAAAGTAAAACAAAGTTTAAAATATTAGGTAAGGTATAAAAGTAGAAAGCACTGTCCAATAAGGTTTGATTTGAATCTTACCATAATGCAATCAAAATAATTAAATTTGGTTTATTTTAAAGATAAGCTTTATCAATACTGTTTCATTTTAAAATATTATTTAAATTATTCTGGTGACCTACTTTGAAAAATTAACCTGGATGTGATTTAAATGTTGAGACTAGGTGTTGGTGTTAACCAGTGTACCTACAATTTCACCAGGTTTGCATAAATGTAAATTCTATCTATACCATAAAGACTTTACATTGAATTCTGTAGGTACAATTAGTTGCCAGAGTGCCTTGGGATCTTGTGATTGCTAGAAACTGCAGGGAATGCTTTGCCTGCAGCTCAGATTGTCTTTTGTATAGACAATTACAAGAGACAAACCCATTGGAAAGAAAGAAGGCTGTATTGATTACATTGATCAAGAAGTTGCCTAGATGTACTCATGAAGAAACAGTTGGGTGTCTATAGGTACAGATCTCTGTGCCATACCTTGGAATTACTTGGAATCATTTGTCTGGTTCTTGTCCATGTGAATAATGCAGTAATATGGTACAACTAATAGGGAACTTGGCAGCACTGTAATGGCTTTGCTCTATGAAGATCTTCTGGTGCCATCTCTTCTGTGTACTGTGACTGCTTCTGGTACAGAATCATTATTACTTTTCTTAGTGCAATGCTTAGTATGGATTTTGGGCTGTATTTACCTCTGTTTTCTTTAGAGAGCTGTGGTTTTTCTTGCTAAATTTTACAGATCATAAGCACCCCCCAAAGACTGGCCAGCTCAGGGAGTGTTCTGATCGGGAGTCCGTACACCCCAGCTCCAACCATGGTCACACAGACACACATCACAGAGGCGTCTGCCTGGGGCCCAGGGTAAGGCTTTGGTCTCTTTGAGGTGTCTGAGCACCTCTTCTCATCTTTTCCATTATTTATACTGTTGAATCTATGCTGGCTTACAGTTTCTACTTCTTGCACAACTAAATGGAGTATGGCATGTGCTTTTCAGACTGGGAGACACTTCTGATGTCTGGAGCATATGAACACAAATTATAAGCACCAGTTACTTCACTGTCTGGTTCCTGGTGAAAATGGAGGATCACAAGGACTCCTGTTAAAAGAAGTCTTTATTTTTTCCTGAAGTTCATGGTGCATCCATGTAGCGCTGCTGTTCAGCACAGCAGCAGGTGCCTACAAGGGGAGAGACTATCAAAACACTTCAACAGGCATTTAAGAATAAACTCTTAATAGAACACTTTGAATATAATCAGTGTGCTATTTTTATTACTATTCTACATTAACGACAAGTTTCGTGGGGTTCTGAGGTGCTCCAGCCAAACATGACTTTCTTTATCTCATCTAATTAAATCTGGTCTTTACATTGTTTCTTGGTATTTTGTTTTAATATCAGTACTGCTGAGCTTAGCTGTCTGAAAACAGAAATGTAGTGCTTTGCCACTGAAAAAGTAATACATTTCTGCATCTAGATTAATTTTTCTAATCAGTGATGAATGTCAATATTACCTTTTCAACAGTAAAGATGGGAAATGGAACATCTAGGAGAGCAGGAATGAGAGTGCAATATTTGTGCCTTGACTTTTCTCCATTTTACTGTGTAAGCAAGGTCTGTCATAGGTTGTACTTCCCAATTACTGTATTCCTCCCCAGAGAGTCAATAAACTGCAGGCCCAGCACACAGTTTTTAGGCTGATTTTTTTTTTTCCTAGCTGAGTGTTCATTTCCTGAAATACCTACACTTAGTTCTGATTTTATTTGAGAAAGTAGTTGTCAAAGATCACTTTTTTCTGCACATTTTGTGAAAAGTGGAGGCCAGACAGAGGTTCTTTTCAGTACCCAGAAGAGGGACAAACTCTGCTGTCTGGTCACAGCTTGCTGAACCAGAGAATTGACAGCCCTCACTGCCGTGCAGTGGAGAGCATTCCCAGGGCAGCCTTGGGCAGTGCATCAGCCACCACCACCAGGCAGCACCGTCCTGTTTGTGTGCTGCCCAAGTCCACACACGGGATTTCCAGTGAGCCTCATCCACTAAAAGGCTCGAGCTGACTCCAGACACAGCAGTCAGTAGTGATACATGCAGGAGTCCATACAATGGGCCGTATTTTCATTTGAGGAACAGAGCTAAGGAAGGGTCTGTGGTATTCCTGAACCGAGATAGCAAGCCATTGCTGAAGACACTTCAGAAGACAGCTTGCTTTACCTATTGTTTACTTCACAGACTCCAAATTATTTCCAAAAGGAGAGGAGCAGGTTCACTGGCAGGACTCAGCACAGGCTCTGGCAGCCTGGTGTGCAGAGCAGGGCACAGCTCTCACTCACTCCCTGCTGTCCCAGGCCCGTGCCCAGGGCAGCCCCCAGCCCAGCTGCTCAGCCCCCAGTTAAGCACCATGGACAGAAATCCCTTTGGTGCTGCTGAGGGAGGGGCCTGGTTGTGCACTCTGGATCACACAGCCAAAGTGTGCTGGCTCTCAAGCCCAGCTTTTCAAACCCCTCATTTTTGTTTAGCTGCCTTCCCAGCAGTGGCAGGTGTTGAGCTGTAGGTCTGTGCTGGGAGCCCAGCTTTGGAAAGCACAGGGACACAGCGTTTCCCAGCTCAGCACAGCTCTTGGGCACTGCCTGGGGCTGCTGCAGGGAAAGGCAGGGCTGGAGAGCAGCTCCTGCTTGCTGTGGGGAATAAACTGGAGGAAAAGAATGGCCAGTGATTGCAGACTGCTGCTGCTGCTGTTCAAAATTCATAGCAGCTGCTTCTTCAGAGTCTTTCTCCAGCTCTGTATGCATCAGCTCTAACAGGAATATGTTTAGTGTTTTACCCTGGGTTTTGTTTAAAGATTCCTAAACATTCACTGGCTTGAAAATATAAGATGTATCTTATGCACTGTTTCAAGACATTTTTCTTCCATATGGAGGAATTTTAAATAGGAATTTTCAAAGGAGCCCAGCTTTTTCTTTTTGATGGACTTTGGACATCAAGCTCACACAGCACTTCCTGTAGTTCCAGGTGAAGTGACTTCCCTCAATGCCTGTGGGCAAAGCATGGTAAAATTTGGAATAGAATTTGTCTGGCAGTGTGCTCTGACAACTTCCTCCACAAGTCCTAACCACCTTCCCTCAAATTTTGTCAAGCTCTGTGTGTTGTATTTTTCCCTTTCAGTAAACATGTAACAGCAAACACTAGAACCAGCTAGGTCCCATATACAGTGATTTTAGTGGTCCATAATGTTATTTTCAACCTAAGTTTGAATTGTCTTGTCTTAGGGAGCGAAAACGGACTCAAGAAATTATAGAGTCAGATTTTTCAGAAAGGTGAGTGTTACTGAATGTGTATGTTGTGTATGGAGTCATACCTGCTTTACTTCAGATTTGCCTTTCATAAAGATAAGTGCCCAGTTCCTGCTTTCAGCAGTTTTCACTCCTTCACATCAAAAGTGTGTTGTGGTTTTTTTTTTTAGTCTGCTGATGTTCCTTTTTATTCTTTTTTGTTCATTTTACCTGTATTCTGTTTTCTTTGGTACATTCACAATTTTGAAAACCATTCTTGTTTTTTTAATAGTTTCTTTAGCTTTTTACTGCTGATGGGGGCCCTTTTTCTGTAAAATAACAGCTCTCCCTGGAGCACATTGTCAAATGAAACCATGAGACTGATTAAAAATAAAAGGAAAAAAGAAACAAAAACAGCACAGCTGAACTTTTTAAAGGCTTCTATTGAATTACATATCCAGATCTAGTTTGTGTGATAAAAACAACTGCTCTTTCTATTACCATTACCTTTTCTGGAAGAAGGTGAATGGCAAATAACCCTGACAGTTTGCCAGTTCTTAATTTAGCACCTTAAAATCCAATGACTATGTACTTACTCTGCACAAAAGAGATTCTTGTGTCTGTTCTATGATGGATGCATCATAGAATAGATGGATGTATAGGTCTATATACTGTGATGTATATGTGTGGATATATTCTATGATGGACACATTTTAATTCCCTCAATGACCAAGTTTAGTATCTCCTGCTGTATATTACACAGGGAGGTTTGAGCCTTTCTATTTTAGGCACACACATGAGAGCTCCACATAGACATAGCTCCCAGGTACATAAGCACCCTGGGAGATTCTCCTCTTTTTTTTGGTTGTTCTTCTGTGAGACTACCTGGAGATGAATTACAAATCCATTTTAAGCATCTTCCCAGCAGCATGTGTTCAAATGCTACCAGTGTAGAAATAGTCAAGGAAGGGGCTCTAGTGCACTTTTTTGCCAACTTGTAAGAAACAAGAAATTGATGCAAAACTTTTATTTTTCATTTACATAGTCCAGATTTCTGTTACAAAGTGCAGACCTTTTGCTGTGTAACAAAGTACCTTATTAACATTCAATGTATTAAAATAATACTTTTCTCTTTTCAGTAAGAGAAGCAAGAAAGGAGATAAAAATGGGAAGGGTCTGAGGCATTTTTCAATGAAAGTTTGTGAAAAAGTTCAACGTAAAGGAACAACTTCATACAATGAAGTCGCTGATGAGCTGGTATCAGAATTCACAAATTCTAACAGCCACCTAGCAACAGATTCAGTAAGCAAATATGTGTTGAATTTTGTTATACCAATACAGGTTTGTCTGTTTTATCATGGAATTCTGTTTCTGCACTGTCCTGCCACAGTCCATACTCTCCTTCACTTAACTAGTTCTCAAATATAAAGACTTACCATTTGAAATCTCAAAATACAGAATTAAGGTGAAGAATTGAACTCCCTCTAAATTATAAACAAAGTAGAAGAATCTGACAAAATAACTAACTTTAAGAAAAGGCTACTCTTGTACATGTGGTCTTGTCAGGCTTTTCAACTGTGCCAGACTTACCATGATGGAATTTCCTGCAGAGGTGCTTCAGGAAGACTTGAAACTTCCATTTGCAACCAAGCATGCTCATGTGGTGTCAAGGGGTATCACAGGTGAAGGATTGTGGTTTAACACCACTCTGACCAGAACTGCCATTCACCATTTGAGCTGCTCCATGTCTGTGGAGGATGTGTTCAATTGCTTTTCCTTTTTTATTTCAATTCTTTTGTGGTAATTAGTGTTGTATTGTTTTCTTAGCAGGCTTATGATCAGAAGAACATTAGACGGAGAGTTTACGATGCGCTCAACGTCCTGATGGCAATGAACATCATTTCAAAGGAGAAGAAGGAAATCCGATGGATCGGCCTTCCCACAAACTCAGCTCAGGAGTGTCAGAATCTAGAGGTACATGGGAAATTCTGGCTTGTTCCCATGTTCTGATAATTGACTTGCTCTTCTTTAGCAGAGGGATTTTTTTTCTTAATTTGAACCTGATTGGTTTTGATGCTTGTGCACTATGGAAATACAAATTCTGATATTGGAATAAACTGAAAAAATATGTTTGTGTATGCTTAGTTCGGTTTCATTTAGTATACATTATATTTAGTTTTTTTAAAAAGCCAAGCTGTTTACCTTACAAAAATGGTCATTGGTGAAATCAGGGATTATTTTTAAGATTAAAGTCTGTCATACCTTGAAATAACCAGAAGAAAGTAAAAAGAATTTATGGTTCAGTTATGCTTACAAAATGGTTTCCATTTAAAATGAGACCAATTCTCTGTTAATGTCTGTACTGGGAAATATAATTCAAAGGGAATTAAATTGAAAAAAATTCCTGCTGGAATGTCAGATACTAGTTATGATCTGCCAGAGAAAGCAAGAAGAAGTTTTACTTATCAGTTATTTTCATTATTTTTCCAGCAGACTAAGAGTTACAGTGTTTTTTGCAGGGATGCCAGAATTTATGTGCACAAATGTTGCCTGTCCTTCAGGCCAAATGTGCTATAAATAAAAAGCACAAATCACTGAATTTACTGCAGCCTGCTGTAATGGCTGTCTGCAAGTACATCTCCATTTGTGACACTTGGACATTAGGTATCTTAAAAGGTGGGTGGGTGCCTCTGCAGTACAGAACAGTTCTTTTTGTGCAGGGTCATTTACATCAATTGTCTTTCTAGATGTGGTAAGAGAAAAGCTTTTACTGTCGTTTTCCATTACAGTGACTTGAAAAATACATCCATCCAAGGAGAATGCATGTGTTCAATCATTATGCTCCAGGATGTTTTTTTTAATTCTAGATAAATCTACATTTTGCATGCATTCATGTGAATGCATTGTCTCCAGTATAGGCTATTGTTACAAATATGGAACTTGAGTTTCATTGTCTCATCTTCAAGAATCATATGCAATTCACTGTTTCAAGCTGTAAATTACACATGCACAAATTGGAAGCCAGCCATGTTTTTCAAAAAATGTTGCTTCCTCTGACATAATAGAAAAGAATGTAAAACAAAGTTGCATTTTCATGGTGAAATCAGAATTAATTTTGCTTTTAAGGCTGTATAAAGTGGCAACTGCTCTTACAATGTAAATCTGTAATAAGATTACCAGTACAAAAATCACTGCAAAAGAGCTTGTTATATAGGAACCATGCCTGAATGAGAGCTGTACTGCTCACTGGTTTTAAGAGTCACAGCACAGAAAGCCAACTGAAGGATGCATTTTAAACATTAAAATGTGTGAGGAGGGAACCACCACAAAGCGACCTTGCAAATAAGATAGAGAGGAGTTTGGGCCAGCTAAGATTTAAAATACCACATTTTTTAGTTTCAGAGCTTGAATGAAAAGGTAATTTAAGAGTTTAGTATTTTGGGAGCCAGAGATACAGAGATGGCACCAAAGAGGATGATGAGCAAAAAGCCCTTTCAGCCCCAGTGACTGTTGTCCAGTTCTTCAGCATTGCCCCAGAGGACGCTGCCAAACACTGCTGTACCTGCAGGGTGAGCTCTGCCCTGTCCCAGCCCTGCATGTCCCAGGTACAGC
Organism: Ammospiza caudacuta; assembly: GCF_027887145.1. Classification (NCBI taxonomy): domain Eukaryota; kingdom Metazoa; phylum Chordata; class Aves; order Passeriformes; family Passerellidae; genus Ammospiza; species Ammospiza caudacuta. The sequence continues at coordinate 13,234,024 of NC_080603.1, read as the reverse complement.
AGCCTGCCCACATCAACCAGCAGTAACTGAACTGCTGCAGGAGCTGTGCTCCCACAGAAAATGCCCTTTTTGTTGCTGCAGTCTTGTCAGTTTAGTCAAGTCTCAAACAAAAAGGGGAGGTCACTGGGAGGATATAGGTGATCATAAGCCCAGCCTCCATGTATTTATGTCTAGTTGTTTGCAGCTAGGAGAACAGTGGGACATGCACAATTCCAAAAGAGTGGAGAGCAAAAGGGCACCAAATTGGCACCAGATTGGCACCAAATCAAATACTTGCTCATCCTCTTGAGCAAGTGTTTGATTTGGTGCCAGTTTGCACTCAGTGCAACACAGAAGAGGCAGAATGGGAGGGACATAAAAGTCTCTTGTAATAATTAAATCTTTACTGAACTTAAAACTGTTGACAAAGAAAGACCTTTCAGTCTGCCAGACCTGTTTAATGGAGAAACTCTTATGTCCATGCAATTTGCCCCCATTTGCAGAGAAAACCAGTTCAGTTTGGCACAAGGGAATGGACAAGGTAATTAAGGATCTTGATGCATTTACATTTATCTTTTAAGATAGAAAAGCAGAAGCGGATTGAAAGGATAAAACAGAAGCGAGCCCAACTGCAAGAACTGCTACTGCAGGTATGTTTAATTTTAATTTTTTTCCCCATAAATGAAAATATCAAGTGTAAATCCAACATATTAGACCTTCTGAAGTTCTTTCTAGATTTAACTAACAGCTGTGACACACTAAGGAGAAAAGTTTGACCGGTGTGACCTTTCTGGATTCTGGTAGGGGACCTCCTGCTGACACTCTGTGGTTCAGTTTTGCCTGCTGTAAATCAGCACACTCCATCTGCGTGCCACAAGCTTTCCTAGGTGTTCTGCTGAAGCCCTGCCAACCTCAGTGGGAATAGGAATAAGTCACAAGTCCCCTTTGTTGACTCTAAGTTCCCTCAGAGCTACCCTGAGTCATTATCCAAATTTTCTCTTTGGTCTAAGCTATGAAGTTCACAACAGAACTTGTGTAAATGTGTGCAGAGTTGTTTTGGGGAACGTAGACATTTCTGGATCTTGAGTGGAAGGCTGGCAAATCCAACACCTTTACTTTCTGCCCCATACCTTTGAGATTACTTTTAGGTTTAATTGCTGAAATATATTTCAAATGCATCTTGTTTATAAAGTAACATTTTATAAATATAGTTATGAGCATTCCTTAACATTCTAGTCTGTGCTGACTTTTAGTAATTTAAATGTAATCAAATGATTTTATGAGATTTCAGGCAACAAGGCTACACTTTATTGCTAGTCAACTACAGTGATACAGTTTTCATGTAATTGATACTCACTGAAACTTTCAAATATCTGATGCTTTTCTTTGTTGGTCACTAAAAGCTGTTTCTCCACTTAGGGTACAATTGGGATTCTATCATCTGTCTGACCCAATACAGCAGCAGTTCCTCCAACAATAACATGAAATTACACTAGTGAAAATAAGGCACCTCAGGCCCTCTTAACTTTTAGTCCAAATATTGACAGAGTTGATTTCCTTACTTTTCACAACTGTCATTATTGCCCTGATTGTGTTGATTGCCAAAGGATTTGCTAGTCCTTTGGGATTGTGGCTATCCATCTTTTTCCCCTTAAATGGAATAAGCAGTGCCTCAGGTGGGTAAGTTCACTGACTTTTAGTCCCTCAAATAACCTAAAATAATTTCCTAAATGCACACATTTTCATACATGTGCAGTCAGATATAAGAAACCAGCAGGCAGAGAGCGGTGTCACAAACAGCATCTGCTTAATACCTTCCAGAGGAGAGAGAATTCTTTTGAGAGGGAGAAGAAGGTGATGGATGAGAAGGGAAAGAGAATAAAAATACAGATATGGGAAGTGGGGGAACTTCTGTTTCAGTGTAGGTATCTCCTACCCTGAGGCAATTACACAAAAAAAGTACCAGAGAAGACCTCTGACTCCAGAGCCTTTTCAAAGGCATTGGGGAAGCATTCTCCAGCATGCCTTAGTGCTCCTTTCTTGTTTCTTCTCCAGGGAATATGAGGGGAAACAGTCAATAATAAATGTGTGCAAAAATTGAGTTTAACTTCTGCTCCTGGTGAACTTCACTAGTGCCAAGAGAAAGTAAGGCCACAACTCACTTTTGACAAAAAATTACTGAAGGTATTGAGAGTTGGTAAATAAGACATTATGGTATAAGGTTTCATTTCCTGGAAACACTGATGTCTGCTCTTTTACTGTCAGTGATCATTTTTTTCTTTCTTTTATTTTACAGCAAATAGCATTTAAAAACTTGGTACAAAGAAATCAGCAAAATGAACAGCAAAATCAAGGCCCTCCATCTTTGACCTCCACAATACAGCTGCCTTTCTTAATAGTCAACACTAGCAAAAGAACAATTATAGACTGCAGCATATCAAGTGATAAGTGAGTGTTTGTGAAATTAATTTTTATTATTTTATTTTCTTTGTGGACTGGAATTTTTCCTCAAACAAGTGAGGGAAATTTTTCTAGTTTACTAGAAGTAATTATTGCATTTACGTTTGCAGCTGTCACTTCAGGGGGTTGCTTGTTGTTGTTTTCAATATTTAATGCAACTGCAGTAATAATATGGATGAGTTTATTAACACTGCCTTACAATCTCTAGTTAAAACAGGCTGACTTTTACTATTGTAAAAGGCACTTCAGGCTGACATTTCAAAGAGCATTCCCTGCACAGAAGAAATAACTGAATGAAACTGTTTACTAGGAGAGCACTACCTTTTAAAGCAGCCATGTGAATTCTTACTCTTAGTATGCCATAAAAATGTACACAGTCAGAAATACAAGGTTACCCATGTGACACAAAAGTAACATACTCCAGGTGATGATAACAACTTTGAAAATGTTTTTTAACAGCAAAAAGTTCTTTGAAGGAAAAGATACAGAGATTTGTAATGCTTTGTGAGCAAACTGCTACAGTTGCATTCACATTCATCTGAAAATCTTCCAGTTACATAATTGTGGGTGTTTGTGCTTTTCATCCTGTGAAAATATGGCTGAAGTTTGAGGTGCTGTTACCTTAACTGGTAATCTGCTCACAATCAGTTTATTAGCTGGAAATAGCTGGCTTTGCTCTAATACTGTAGATTACAGATTTCTCTCTGTGGTATGCAAATCCTGTACTGAACTTCAAGTCAATTACACAGCAAAAATAGACAGACTCTAGTAACCCATGCACCAGCATGCAAAACAGCAATTAAAAGCTGATTTTTTGTAGAAAATTCAATGAAGTTCAGTATATTCTATCACAAAACTTGTGGAATGCTCTCAAGAGCACTGCAGTTCAGCAAGTTGGGAACTTTAGGATCATTTTTGATTTAGTATAATTATACCCTTATTCTGTAGTCTCATTTTAAAGGTCTTCCTGCTCTTTTAAACAGGACTCTACATTTAGGTTTGAAGTTGTTAAAGAGTTGAACAATTTCATACTGACACTTCAGAACTGCTGTTTTGAGCTGTCAGAGATTAATCTGGCATTTGGGATCCAGAGCAGTGTAACGCGCTTCTGTGCTCTCCAGCTGTGTGAAAACACTCCCTACTAAAAGTGAGCACACCAAAATTATTGTTGTTGATACTTCAGTTTATATAACTCAGCTGTGGTAGTGTGTCACCTGGAGGTCATTAAGTGTACAACCCAAATTAAGCCAACTTTCCACTGGGGTTATTATTTGTGCAACTAATTAGTGGCAGCAGTAATAGGTAAACAGTGCCAGAAGCTGCTCTGTTTTAACCACTGTTACACTGATCTGCTAAATAAGGCAGTTAGCAAAGGTGGTTTGGTGATTTCCCAGTCTGTAGTTAATTGGGGAGTGTTTCTGCTGCCTGACTCCATCACTGGTCAGCTTGAGGGCTTGCTCTGCACTTGGTTCCAGACTGAATCCTTTTTTTAAGGGGCTTCCATTTTCCTTTCTTCTCCAAATAACATTTATATAAAGTACTGCTGTTAGTAAGTCCAATGAAGAGCCAAGCTCACAGCATTAGCTACTCAAAACTGTAGAGGAATTACAAAATTACAGAGGAACTTCTACAGAAAGTAATTGCTTTGAAATGTCGTACATATAAGGGTGATACAGTATCAGAAGGAAAATAGGTGTGTGTCCTCTAAGTGTTTTCCTATGCAAGAACAGCCAAAACAGAGCAAAATGTCTCACAAATAAATTAAAAAAAAAAAGAGAGAGAAGTTATTGGGCAAGTTTTGTTTAGGGTTTGAGAAGGCAGATGGGTGCCAAGCAGCATGCTGGGAATGGCATTTCTGAAGCTGGAGCGGGAAAAGCAAAGTCTTCAGGTAATAAGGAAGTAGTTAAGAACTAATTTTAAAGATGAGGCACCTGAACAAGTAAGTCCCATTTAAACAGGAAAAATTTATTTAGTGTATATGGTACTTCTGTATAAATGCTGTTGGTCCTAGAAAAAAAAAAAAAAGAAAAAGTAGCCAGAATACCTTGTTGTAAAGAAGCATTCAGACACAATAGATGTATCAGAAACTTGGAAAATTAGAACATCTCTAAGAGGAAATGCAGATTTTGTACAGCACTGGAGATACAGTGCTGTATATTAGCAAGAACATGTAGGAAGTGGCCTCTTGTACCCTTACAGAAAGAATTGCCTGTAGCAGCAGAAAATCCAGATTAAAATCACTGGTGATCAAATTTGCACTTATCATGGGAAAGGGGCTGGAAGTGTACCCAAATTTTGTATACACAGTATTAATGGCCTCTGGACCTGCCTTGTATCACTGAATAATAACATGGTAGCCCAGCAGATAATTCCTGTGAGAACAAAAGTCGATTTCTCAGTAACAACTGAAATCATGCTGGGAATTACCAGGAAAACCAGCAAGGACTACAGTGTAAAGCTAGATGCATGTAGTGCTTTATATCTGGAATACTACACTCTCATGTTCTTGGGACAAGTATGGCATAACCAAGAGAGACAGGAGGGCAGCAAGAAGGGCTGAGGCTGTGGAAGGGCTTTGACAGAAGGAGCAGATGGGCTCTTTGGCCTAGAGAGGAGAGGACAGTGCATTCCCAGGTGTCTCAAAAGTCATGAGTGATATGGGAACATGTATAGAGAACAGCTGCACACAGTTGCTTATTAAATTGAGAGATATTAAGAGAAGAAACCAGGTGATGACAAAAAGGTTTTTGTAACACTCTATGCAAGTAGTAATATTTGATTTTGTTCATGGTAAAAGTTTATAGTTCAGAAGAGGATCATGTTAAGTGCCTGAAAGAAAATCTTCAAAAAGCTGTTAACAGCAAAATGGAAGTGTAGGGATTTCCTGTATCAGTGACTGCAGGCTGCTGGAAACTAAACTGGGGAAATACTGAAGACTGTAAATTTCTCAGTTTGGAAACTTGCTGGCAAAGGCAAATAAGTTGCCTTCCTTTCTGACATCCAGTATTTGGCCACAGCACATGGGAGAAGAATTGCAGAGCTATCAATAAATGCAGCTTTTGATGCTGTGCCATAAATTGGAATTGAGTTATGAGTCAGTAATTACAGCTTGCTGGTGGTAGCTTGGTATGACACCGAGCTGTGCCAGTTTAGGCAGCAGCGATGTAATTGTACAGGTTGAAATGAAAATGGCACATCTTATTTTCCTTCTTAATGTGATTATGCTGAAATAAATAAAGGTACATAAACAATAGGTTTAACAAGTAATATGGTATGAGTAACAGAAGAAATGCTGTGTATAACTGATAATTACACCCAGCACAAAACATTATATTACAAATTAAAAATTCTGTGTATAAACTCAAGAACTGTAAAGCTTCCAAGTTTCCTGGTTCAGGTATAAGAAAATCAGTATTAGAAAACAGCCTAGCAAGAAAATTGACATGTGACATGAGCTTGGAGAGATAATGGAAGACCCACCAGTGAGTTATCTTTTAAAGACTGTATCTCACAGATGAGTTGCTTTTCCAAGGATAAAGGTTTTGTTGGCAGGACAGGAGGTACTGGGAACTGAGCCTTATTTTACAGACCAGAACTGTCCAGGCTTTTAATACCTGTGATGACAGTGTAAGACCAGCCTAAATGCCCCTGCATTTCTTAAAGCTGTCTGAAGTTTATATCTCAATTTCCATTTTTATATGCAGTTAAAAACACTTTAAAAGTCCTGCAGCAGAAACAGTGGATTGTGAACACATATGACTCTGAACAGACTGCTTTTCTAGCTGCATCCAAAGAAGCAAAATTATACCAAAGTAAATAGGTCAGTTCACAGGAGGAGTGTTGCACATTAGAACAGAAAGTGAAATGTGAAAGCAGAAAAACAAAATAGTTATTTTGGTGACAGGGCTTCAGGTGACCTTATTGGCTTTAGTGCAAGTGAAGGTTCATGTTTAATCTTCTCCTTTGAATCTACTTAATGAGGTAGAAAATTTTAAACTTTGTTCCTGCAATGGTGAAGTTACTTTAATTGAGAATGTGCCATTTTAAACCTGTAGGCATGCCAGTCACAGAAAAGAGAAAGCATTTCTTGCACTTCTCTTTCCTTGAGGACCCCTTACAGAAAACCAGGACTTCAGGTGCTTACTTTAGTACATGCCAAAACCATCAGAGAAAGAATAGGCAAGAAGAGCGCAGATGTGCTCTTTTCAGAACCATCTCACTTTTAATTTTTTCCATGCAGATTTGAATACCTCTTTAATTTCGATAATACTTTTGAGATTCATGATGACAGTGAGGTGCTGAAAAGAATGGGAATGTCCTTTGGGCTCGAAGCAGGCAAATGCTCAGCTGAGGACCTGAGAACTGCAAAATCACTGGTGCCAAAAGCTTTGGAAGGCTACATCACAGGTAAGTGAAATATTGTTTCTGACCAAATCCATAACCTTACTAAACTGAAGCAAATTTAATTATATTAACTTACATATGTAAATTTCAGGGTTTGTGGGATTTAGTAGGGTTGATACATGAACCAGTTGTTTTGCTGTTAATTTTGGAAGGTTTATCTTAATTGTCCTTAATGCACACTGATTTATAACAGTGTGATGTGTGAGCTGCATTATGAAGAAATTATTTTTTAAATAACTAAGTTGACACCAAGAACAAATTTTTATGTTAGTATTAATTCTGAGTAACTGAATGTATGGAGGAGCAAACTGGAAGAAGGCAGCTCTTCCCAAGCTGAGGAAAAGGAAAGAAAAAAGAGCACCTTGAGCTGGTTGGGTGTAATCCCTCAGAAGCCAGCAGGTGCCACCTGAGAACTGAGCTTCTCTAAATAAAGCAGGTCCAAAGCCTTCAGGACAGGTGTCCCAGGCAGGGGCTTTTACCTGCTCTGTTTGAACAGGTCGTGCTTAGACACAAGACCAGAACTCCTTCAGTCCATCCCTGGACTAGAGCTGCCACAATTGGCTGTCACTTCCTATAGTTACTGTCACTGTGTCCTTGCTGCACTCCAGCTTTAACTTAGCCCAGCATTTTCTCAAGTTTACATTTTAAATGGCTTAACATTTCAAACTACATCAGATGTGCTTATGTTTATTAACATTTATCTGTATTTTCCTGGTTCTCTTGTCCTGTGGGTTTTAAAACTAAAATTTCCTATTTTATTTTTGATCAATTTTGAAATTGCACCTGAAGTCTTTATAAAATGGCATTCACAACAAAAAGAGAAGTTGAAAGAATTCTTGATTTGTTCCTCACAGGTTCACTCAACTCAACATTATTTATCAGCATGTGATTTATCAGCAGTGTGAAAAAGGGGAAAGGAGCAGAACCCATGTCCTTTAATAGTGTTGCAATGTTGAAGTTACTTAATTGCTCCCATGTGTTGAGGATCAAACTAAAATTCCTTTTTCATTTTAAGCCTGCATTAATTTACCTCCAGGGAATAGGGTTTCCTTACATTTGCAAAAAACCCAGTGTCATGACACTGTTTACTGAGTACTTCCCTAGTAGCAAACCAGCAGCCTGGTACCTGTATAGAGTTTAAATCATAGGAAATGCATTGATTTTATTTTTTACTCAAAAATCATAAAGGCAAGTAATGTACTCTTCATACATGGGTTACATTCAGCTGTTTCAGCCTCTGTAAAAATTAGCTTAGAAGTATTCCTACTAGTATATGTACTTTAAAAAAAAGGTACTTTATTTTACATACCAGTACATGTATTAATTTTAAATATTGATTCTATCTGTTCCTTATTACGTAATTGTGCTACACAAATCTACAGTTAAGAGTATGAATTGCCTAGTGGTGGTTTCTAATTGCAGTAAGTGACCAATAAAAGAAACAGATTTAAATGTTTTGCACAATATATGAAAAGCCAGCATTTACCTGATAACATTTTTTTGTTATCATCCCATATTAACCTTGGGAGGCTTTAGACATTTTCTTACACAGCAAGAGTAGGGAAATAGAAGGGTCATCCCTGGTTTCTAGAATTCATGGTTACTTCTACATTGCCATGATGGCTCTTCCAAGGACAGTGGCTTCAGTTACCACTATACCGGGAGAACAGATCCAGGTCTCTTATTGACTCACTGAGTAAATATATTGCAATCAAGATTCATTATGATCCCAGGAGCTGCTCTAGACAGCCAGTCTAGACAGACACACAACTGCTCTAGAAGCCAGTCCTGTTCTAACATGTCCAAATAGGTGAATTATTTCCTGTACAATATCAGTTTGACCTTAGCCTGGACATTATTTCAGATAATTCCTGACTTCTAAACACTGACAATAGTTTGCACTACAATGCTTACCAGTAGGACTAGAGAAGCAGTTGGAAGAATCCTAAGTGTAAACCAGATAAACTAAAGAAACTTTTACTTGACAAAAAATGTTGGATCATCTCAGCTTTGAAAAGCAGTAACTTTCTATTTGCATTGAACAGGCACATAAAATGCTTGGAACTGCTGAACTGATGATGTGCACATCAAAGCTTTATTGGTGGATTTTCTTTTGAAGAGGATTGTGTGAATTCAGCCATTCTTCTAGTGCCCAAATTTCATAAAAGTAGTGTCTTCTAGGTTTGCTAGTTTCACCATGTTTTAGCAAATAAATGTATTTTTGTAATATGCATTTTAAATATTACATTGGTGTGATTCCCAGGTATGCCTGCCACTGAAATCAGCAGAAGCTGAGGCATATTGACCTCCAAGAGAAAAAGATTCTGTGTATCTTACATTATTTTTGTAACACATTTTTCTGTTGCTTGTCATAACTGACAATGTCTAGTCTAAAACATGACACTTGCCCCAGCTTAAGAGGACATCCCCCAAGGACATAATCCTAATTATACATTCCTGCCCATTTCGGCATTTTGACCCAGGTGATTTCCCATGTGATCTCCCTGAGCTGGTTCCTGGTACTAAACTGCAGGCTTTGTCTGGCAGACAAGTTTGCATCAATTAAACAATTAAACAAAAGAACTATGTAGCAAAGGGCTCCAGCCAGAACAGCTCAAGTGCAAAGGGGGCAGTGAGGTTGCTGGGTGAGCAGAAACACTCCTGGGACAAGCATCAACTCGGACAACAGCAGCCAGAGTAACATCTCTCTTTTTTGGGCTGTACACTTCCTACAGGCACTTACCACAAAACTAAGTCCCACTTTTGTTAGTTGAGTTGTGACTACTAGAAATGAGGCTGCAGATTTTAAGAAATGCAGGAAATAAGGTTTCTGAGGCACTAACAGTTGAGGTAACAACATCTTACCTTATGTATCCCACTAAGGCAGTGAGCAAAGTGGTGCAGTTTAGGACTTGGTTTTTTAACCTGTGTGAAGAAGTGCTCTGCTGTTTACCTGTGTAATTATCCATGACTGGAAGATGGGCTGGAGATGGAACTAAAGAGCTAAGAGCACCCACTGCCTGAGCAAGTTTGTTCAGATGTCAAGAACACTCCCATGCAGCATTTGTACATTAACTGCTAAACTATTGAGGGCATTGCTTTAGAGCCGTCTCAAATAAAGTATAAATTTCTACCAAGAGTATCTGCTACAAGATATGCCTAGTATATAACAATGCCACTATGGATTGGACTGCACCACCTTGGGAAGGTTTATTCAGATTGCTTTCCCTGGTTTTAGGTGTAGCTATTAGTAATTGATCTACACAGCCAGAAGAAATGTCTTTTCATTGTAGGCACACTTCTGTTTTGACAGACTTTAACCATACTGGAAATGGCTTCAACTCCCCACCTTTCACAAACTTCTTATCCCTTGCTCCTCAGAGCCCACTGGAAAATTGAAATACATATTATATTATTGAAATATATATAATATTTAGAAATATGAGACAATTAAAATTCAAGGCAGGGATATGCTTTTATGAATCACCTTTCTGCCATGCTTCTACTTTGCTCTTCAAAAGGAAGACTAATGAGCCATTATCCAGAAATGTTTATAAACCACAAGATTACCAGCAGTGTCTTGTAATTCTTCTGAAATATTAAACATGTACACACAGGTACAGTACTTCAAAATACAGGGAACAACACTGTGGTACAGCTCTATTAGTCTAAATACAATGCAGTCATTCCAAATGATTTAGCCTCCTCCTGCACAGACAGGAGGAAGCTGTGAGAACATGTTCTCTGTAACATGAAACCTGCATTTAGGGCAATCTTGATGAAAGACATCAAGCTCCAGCCGCCCTTAACTGTTCTCATCTATTCTGTCCTCACACATCACCCTAAAACTGCCACTTAGCAACATTTGCTATCATGTTCCAAGGACTGCTGCCAGGAACACCACCCTTGCTAGCCTTGCTTGGTACCATGACATTGAAATACCTTGCTGCAACAGCACAAACCAAGGTAGCCTGTGAAGCCAATGTAACATGGCTGTGTCAGCCTGCTTCAAACAGTCCCTGTGCTAGGCAGCACTGCCAAATCTAGAGGAACCAAAGCTTGACAAGGACACAGGACAAATGAGAATGTGTGTGTAACAAACACAGTTATTTCTCTTACCTGCTGTTATAGAACAACTCGAGATAATTATGAGTAGTACAGTCCCAGTTACTGCCACTGTGCTGTCTAAAACAGAGGCTTGGTTAGGCACAGAGTTTAACAGTAAGGACTCTAACTTCTGATTTAATGCATCCAGCTGGAACCAGATGCAAGTGCCATAGAAAAGAACTAGACAGTCTTGGTAACTTTGTTTTGATGTTAACTTTGTGTTGAGATAGAATTTGGGTAGGTGAATAGAAATGCCTTATCTAAAAAACAAATTAGAAACACAAAAAAAATCCATAAATGTAAGTGGGTCAGTAGACTTGGTTTGGTGATTATCTTGGCAGAAATGTACATAACTGGAAACAACTGACAGGCATAATTACTTCTTAGGGAATTTGAAAACAAGTATTGTGGGGGTTGTTAGTAACCTCTTCACATCTCTCAGGGGGTTTTTAACAAACTGCCTAAAGAAACTTGGCATTATTGCCAGACCATTTTAATGGTCTTAACGCCCCCATTTCCTGTCCCTAGGGAGGACAGTGCCTTTCATGTCTCATGTGCAGTGTACAACAGGCTCTCTCTTCCATTCTTGGCACCAGCCCTTTGCCATGTCCACAGCTGCTGCCCAGCTCTGGCTGGGGGGCACAGTGGCTGAGGAGGCTGCCCCACAGCCAGCCATGAGAGCACCAGGCTGAAACTGCCTGAAACAGCAACACAGAGACTGCCTGGGTGGCTTCACTGCACTGTCTCAAACCCAAATAAATACAATTCCTTTTGTACCTCACCAAGTGGGGCAGCCAAGGCTTGGAGCTGTCTGGGCATTTCACAGGGTCAGGCTGTGGCAGTAAGTTTCCATGAAGGACTCCAGAACTCATTTCAGGTACCTGTGATTGCATATAGTCACCAGCCAGGTGAATCTTCTTCAGACAGAGGGAAAAGCTGAGTGCAAGGCTTAAGTGAATCCACAAACACAGGATATCATTTCATCTTGATTAAACAGGACACATGTACAGTATAAAACTCAAGCTACTGGTACCTTCTAAACTAAATTAAGGGATCCTAATTGCAAAGAGAATGCAAAGTTTAAAAATGTAAAAGAAAGAAAAAATGTAAGTAACTATCATAAATAGTTATGCTTTCTTCTAGATATGTCTGCGGGATTTTCATGGGTAAACCAAGGGTTAATTTCAAGTTCAGCACAAGCAGTTTCCCATTTTGAGGCAGCTGGAAGCACATATGGTGCTAAATCAAGGTAAATAAAATTATTTTTTATTCAAGAATAGTTATATATGCTTGTGGTACTTTAGTAACCTTGCTATTTCATACCATTTGCATGCAGGAATTGAGATATTATCATGGCTGATTTTGATGGTGAAAAAGTCTCTGTCTTCCTTGAAGGAAAATTATGTTTGAGAGGTCAAATCAACATGCTTTGAACATTGACCATACCAGCTATTTTGTACCTATGTTTCATAAGAATAGAATCACTTCCAAGCCCCTTTTCCTGATTAACCCTAAATTCCTGCCTGGGCATGACTACAGACAGATAATTACATGTGGATAAAAGCCTGGTAATATTTCTGAAGATTGCACAAAAATGTCTGCTCTCTAAATGCACTGCTATTTAAGCTTTCATGAAAGAAGTTTAGTCCACACAACTTAATAAGAATTTAAAATTAAAAACCAACAACCAAACAAAAAAACACCATGAGCAAAACCCCAACCTTAAATACACCTCAGCAGCAGACTTTGCTTGGAGGTTACCTGTACCACAAAAAATGGAAATAGGGATTAATGTTTTGCAGCAGGCTCTTTCTCATAACAATTAACAGCTTCATTTTATATTGCAAACATTTCTGTGTATTAAAGAAACTGAAATGGATTTCCTTTTTTTTCTTCAGCTTAAGCAATTCTATTAGTTGATTATGAAAAAAAAGGAAGTCACCCAATATTCTTTTTTATGCAGTTTTCCAATGTTTTATCAACTCTCCTAACTAATAGATGTGTTTACTGTAACACTTTGGGATTTTTCCTTGTTGGTAGCATTTTTCTGACTAAAGGAAAAGCTGAGGCCAAAAAGAAAAAGCTTAAAACCTCCTGAGAAGCCCTCTAAACTTGCCCCTTTCTGTTGTCTTGCTAGTGAGAATGCAGGGTTGTGTTTGGATGCTGAAGTGGCCTTAGCAACGGGGCAGCTGCTTGCCCCTAGCAGCCAGCAGTCCAGCAGCGCAGCGTCCCGGGGGGAGACGCCCTGCTCCTTCAACGAGGAAGATGAAGAGGATGAAGATGAGGATTCTTCCTCCCCAGAATGAGGACAGGAGAAAATGGAATATACAAAATGCTGCTCAGATATTCTTAATGGGAGTTCCTGTTTGGATTTTACTGGTTTCTTGCCTTGGTTTGCACTGTGTTTGGTGGACTAAAATGGAAGCTTCAAAACAAGTTTATCCGTAGCTGAAATTGAAGAATTGTGTAACTGAACACAGAGTGACATGCAGAGACAAAGTGGGTTTTATAAACTATAAATGAGGAAAAGAACAAAGTCCCTGGAGATTTAGCAAAGTAAACCTTAAGATCATCTTTTCCATTTTGGGACTCGAGTATCTGTCTTCCCCTTGTCTTTTTCAGATGGAGGAGAAAACAGTCAGTCAGTAAAAGCTGATTCTTGTATTGTCTTTTGGCTGTTCTGCCTTTAGAAAAAGGGGGAGAGAGCACACACAAATGTGCTAAAATCATTATTTAAAACTATCTTGTATGAAAGTGGTTATAGGGAAAAGGGACTGTTAAAATGTTTGCTTTTTTTCTGTTCAACTTGCTGTATAGAAGATTCTTAAAGTAATATAAATTGCAAGTGATTAAATGAATCTTGAAATAGTTTATATCCATTTTAGATACTCTAAAAGTAACAGGAAGCATTAGTATAAAAGGTTCATGTGTTCATTTATATTGCAGGCCTAATTTATTTTAAGTGATTATTCTTAGCCATTATTAAAACAGTCAGGAAAAAAACCAGTATTCTCTGCACCAGCTTTTTTCAAGGAAAATAAGTTTAAAAATTGTATTTCTAGATTACAGCGTATTCAGTGTAGCTTCTCCTTTATTGTTCTAACTTTATATAATCCCTTTGATATTAGAAAAAAGGCCTCCCACTATGTTAAGGATCTCAGGCAGTGTGTTTTCAAGGCAGTCTTTTCAAATTTGGGGTGGGCAGGTCACATAACTTTTAAAGTCATAGGCTGAGGTTGTTAGGGAAAAAATTAATTTCAACAATACATTGTTTCATGTTTTGCATTCTGACAGACTTTCTTATCAGTAACTTCAGTTGCACTCACTTTGATGCACCTTTGAAAGTTGTGTCAAACCATGTAAAATGCTCTGTGGCTCAAGTTACCCAGCCCATATCCCATGTGAACTGTTAAACTCAGACTTGCAGCAGGAGGCTGTGTTTTCCATTGTTAACATCACATCCAATCATAAAGACCTTTTAAAAAAACCAAAACCTTGAATATCAATGTAAAATACACTGTAGATGTACTCTTCCCATGGTGTTCCAGTGCCCAGGACTTTGCCTAGCTCTAAGGTAACTGTTTTTCATGAGGTCAATCTTGCCAGTTTTTCCACTGTCTGCAGGGGCTGTCCCATGTCCCCGCTGTCTGGGGCAGCTGTCCTGGCTGTGTTCTGCTCGGGGGGGTGGGTGAGGTCCCTTGTGCTGCTGCTCACTGAGCAATGGCAGCAGCTGCCCTGGGCTGCTGCAGCAGCACTCTCACAGCCTGGGCTGTGTCCACATCACCTTCTACAGCCAAACCTGCACTCACTCCAAAAGCACCAAGCCTGAGCTACAGAGACAAAAAGAGGCCCCAGCTCAAGAGCTGCCTGGCTGTGTGCAGGAGTTAGCCCAGGGCTGTCAGCCGCAGGTAAAACTGTGAGGCATACACAAGCACCACCCACACGTTTCCATTACAAACAGAAGCATCCAGATAGGAACTTCTCACAGACATTCAAACTCCTGCACCTGAGGAGTGCCTGAGGGCAGCACCAGTACTAGCCATGGCTTTTGACTGAGCTGTTTTACAAATGAATAGCAAATGCACAAACTGAAATGCCTACTATGATACTCACCCTCGGGGCAAGACTGTTCAGCCCATCCCGTGCTCATGGCTCACAGGCAGCAGCAGACCGAGGGCTTCACACCCCCTCACTTCCACCGAATCTGTAACGCTACCTCCATACCAGAAAAGCTTTACAGACACAAAAAATATTCTTGCTGAGAGTCAGTGCATTGAGCCAAGTGGCTCACTTTTAAAATGGGGGGAGAAAGGAACAGGTACTTCACACATACTACTATGGAATTGTCAGCTTCGTGATTGACATTTCATTTAAACAGATCATCACTTTCATTGTTAAAAAACACATTGCTTTTTCAAAAGTGCCCTGTCAGTAGGCTTTCATTGGAAAGGACATATCAAAGGTAACTTACATACGCATGAGCCTAAGCAATTCTTTACAAGGGAAATATCTTCCAGAGTAGTTATACCACCCTCTCCCCAACAATACATTAGGGACACATTTTACTTTACACTTTCTTCACATTTCCCACTCAAGATTGATGTAAAAAGAAAAAACAGCAAAACACTAAGCAGTTCCTGAAGAGCAGCACTTTGAACTATAAGAACCTGGCAAAAAAAAAGGCTTCCAGCCCAGAAATGGAATGTATTTTATTAGCAGCCAGTCTGCTTTACAGGGGGAAGGAAGATCTTCAGTGACACCTTTCCTCCACTGATGTCTGTGCCCTTCAAAGCTGCAGTCTGCACAGCTGCTTGCTTTCTGGCAAACATCGAACTATCAAATTTAAAGATAAAAAATATGGGCACACATAACATTTATTAGACAGTTGAACCAAGACTTCAAAAGTTATTTTTCCTGGACTAGTTGAATACAAAGGACAAAACAAGTTAGAACATTTAGAAGAGACTTCAAAAGTAAATTCTTTCCTTGGGCTTCTTTGTACCAGTTGAGGATGAAGTTCAACTGAAGCACTGCAGTCTTGTGGCCACACTCAAGTCTGGGAACTAGGAGAATTTGGGACCTGATCCAGCCACAGTCACCTGCATGATCTCAGGCAAACTTTTCAATCATTCCTGGTGGTCTTAGCTGCCACAGTTAAAAAAAACACAAAAACCACAAACCAAAGCAGGTAAATGCAAGACCTCACCAAAGGCAGCTGCTGCAATTGTGAGTAACAAGGAGCTTGAGAATATTAACAAACCACAGAGCTCTCACTGAGCTCATGGCAGTGCTTCAACACAGAGGCCCTCCCTCCTGCTGAGAGCCAGCAAACACTTTCCACAATAAAATGGTCCTGACCAAGCCTGGTTTTCCCATTTTCTATTCAGTTCCACCATCATCTCCTGTCTCATGCAATACCCCTGACATTCATTGACAGGAATCAAGCAGCAACTGGTACTAGGTTATACTTCATATGAGAAAAAGTTAGCACTTAGATTTTCATTATTAAAATCTATTTCATCATTCAAATTTTCATTATCAAATTTATCTTATATTTAAGGTAAATTTAAGTGATGTTTTTGTGTCTTGGAACACTCTCTCTTGGTTATGGATTCAGGAGGCACTTGACTGCAAGCAATATAATGCTGTATGTAAATGCCTTTATAGCTATTGTGCACTAAACTTTATTTCTGGACTAACTTTGTGGTGCTTGAAAAATCTAAATTTGATTTAGAAAAACTTGTCAGCTCCACTACCTAGATGAAAAACTACGAGTGGGAGACAGCATTTTTCCATTATGTGGAAATATAACAAAATATTTGTGGATTTTGGTATTTAAAATTGTATTAAAGTGCACCAGTTTTCACATTTCCACACTGGAATTAATGCCAACTTAATCTCAGAAAGGGTGTGTCTCTAGCAAATAAGACCAGTTCAACTGAAGGTATGACTTCAACTAACACCATAAACCCAGTAAAAGCCCTGTTGTAGGTGTTTCCATTTTGGTTAAGGG
This sequence comes from Ammospiza caudacuta, assembly GCF_027887145.1. NCBI lineage: Eukaryota > Metazoa > Chordata > Aves > Passeriformes > Passerellidae > Ammospiza > Ammospiza caudacuta. The sequence goes on along the minus strand of NC_080603.1, from coordinate 13,217,061 downwards.
GTTTTAATGTTTAAACCACAGCTTGCAAATACCCCTAAATCCTTTTGAGTAGCTAGAAATTGCTGAGGATACAGAATTCCCACAGAAGGGCTTCTGCTGATCAACTATGTCAGCCTGAAGTAACATTATGTAAAAAGGCCTAATAACCACATTTTAATCCTTTTGGTTTTTTAAAGAAAAATGAGGCCTTCAAGTTCATGTTCACACATGAAATGATGCTTGAATTTACAATTCCACAGTTAAGGTTTAAAATTTCAAGTGCTCTTTTTTTTTTTACCAAATCCACTATTTTAATTCAAGAGTATGGCTGAAACTTAACCACATTTGAACTCTGGGCAATACTCCTTTTTGTAGTTAACTGGGCCTTTTCAGCTGAAAATAATCAGGCAGTTGATGGTAAAGACTTTCCCTTTAGCAAGTTAAAGATGTTTGGGGTTTAGATTCATTTAAAACCAAAGCCAGCACCACAGGGGATGGTGTAGAGAAAACAAACCAAAGCAAGCTATCTTCCTGCCTGACCCACCTCACTTATATCTTTTCATTCCAGGAATCTCTCATGGGCATCATTACATTAAATAACCAGATGTAATGGGCTGGGGAAAGACTATGTGTGCTTTTTTAATTTGTGATTTAAAAAATTCTGGTAGTAGCCATACTTGGAGGTGACATCCTTCTGCTGCACTGGGTCCATGAGGCTGCAGGTGTCTCAGGTGCCTCTTGCAGCATTAGTGATGAGCAGGGGAGGGAGAAGCCAAGGACCCATTTATGGAGGTTTGTTGTTTAAAATGTGCCACTGCTTGAATCCTGGCCTCTGTCTGCAAGCAATGCACCAGTGAATCTTTGTGATGTTGTGGACAGCACACACCTACCTGAGCACATGAAAAACTCTAAATACCTAATTTTCTGCTGGCAGGTGTTCACACAACCCAATCCTGATACCATGAAACTTCATGAAACTCAGTCCTTAGAGTTAACAAAATTCCCAAATCAGATTATTTCTTTCCTGTTTAACTGTTAGGATTTTGTCTGGTGAGTATTTTTAAGAGGCTGTGAGTAAATCTTCTCTCCCCAGTCCAAGTATATTGCCAAAAACCACCCATAAGCAATGTTACTCCCATTTGTTCATTCCCTCTGCCAAGGATTATTGTCCTTGCAAGTCACTGCAGAGCTGTGTGTGCCAGAGCCCCTCAGCTCCTTCAGTCTGAGTGCCTGAGGGGGCATCCCTGGATCCCTCCCCAGCTGGCACTGAAGGGAGGGGAGGGAATGCTCAGCACACACAGCAGTGTGCCAGGAATAACTGCAAGGGCTGTTCATCACAGCTGTACAGTCACTCTCCACCTTTAATACACCTACCCTGTCTGCCCACCCAGAGATCAGACAAAACCAAAATGTTCTCTTTTCTGCTTCCATATTTTTGAGAGTACTGAAGAATGCAACATTGAGGACATCCACCTAAACTGCAGGACACCAAAAATCCTTGCTCAAAATTGGTCAGAAGTAACATCTGAGATCTAACCATCCAAATCCCAAGGGAAAGCCTCCTACTTAGGACTAATATGGAGCAAATAAATACTTTTGCATTTACCTAAGAAGAAAAGCAGACTGACCTGGTTGAGGTCAGTATCTGTAACACAGCCATTATCATTCCAAGCAGACACAGGAACATCCCAGAAGCACAAACTTGCATCTCTATGATTATTAGTTTTCTGTATTGGCTAGAAAAGTGCAATCACTTAAATCTGATTTCTCTAAATGCCATTCTTAAGTACTCAACATTCTCCAGGCATGGGTACTTTAGAAATATGGCCAGCATGGGATAGCAGGATACAGCAATGTTAAATTTAAACCCAGTTGTAGCTGCAAATCAAACTCATCTATGCAGAAACTTTCCAAGACAAATCGAGTTGGCTTTAGCCCATTCTCCTCTCCATGAGTGAAACACTTGTCCCTCACACTGCCTGGTTCCTGTGCTGCCCATGCTGCCCACCCACACCAGCCAGGCAGCCAGAGAGGGAAGAACATCACACATCCACAGCCCTTCCTGCTGACGTTTTCAGGTCACACACAACTATTCTGAATGCTCACAAAAGTTAAAACTATCAGAAAAGGTAAAGTCCACAAAACCAGTCTCCAGGCTTTTTGATGGGTTTGTTCAATTGCTATTGTAATTGGTTTAACAATTAGTAGATTTGGTCATACTAATGCAGGGATGAAGTGGATCTCCCAGAATTTCCCCAGGAAAACACCAGCTGAATCACAACCCATCATACGAGTTTCTGAAACAGTCCCTTGTCCTAAAGGCCATGAGAAATCCTTCAGAGAAGCATAGGCAAGTGTTATGACACTGTATCTCACAAGCACCTACTGTGAAACAAATGAATCCTGCTTTGAACAAACCTGTAAGAAGCAGGATGTGAGCCTGTCCTCGTTCCTCAGGCCCTGACTGCAAAGCATGCCCTGGCACCAAGGCACAACTTTGTGTTTGCATATCTTACTGAGCATCAGCAGAAACTGGCCAGCAAGCACAGGCAGAGTTTTACACCAGGACTTGTTTGCTGCACCTGGGGCACGATCTGGCAGTGGATGAGTCCTTGGCAAGGAGCACTGTTGCTGAATTCTGAACGCTCGTGTGCCATCAGCCCATGTTCTGAAGGTGCTACAACTTGCAGCAAGGGGTAGACAAGGCAGGTCTGGCCCTCCTCCCCACCCTTACAGTAGCACTTTTTAATGTCCACTATATTCTACATGGAAGTAATTGTAGAGACACTTCCTTTTTATATTTAAAATGCAGAAACCACTTGAAAGTCTATTAACTTTTAAATTAAACTTTTTTTAAGAACAAGGCCAGTCATGGACAAAGCTACTTAATGACCTCCAATGCTGAACTGAAAGCAGGGTTTTGTAAACATGGTGGGTGGGAAGAGACAAATCCAATTACAAGCATGCTAATTATATGGGATTTGAAGTTTTAATAATTTTTTTAATCTACTCATCTTGCTCTCCCAAGATGTGTATTGGCACAAAGGGTCACACAAACACTTTGGTGGAAAAATTTTCTCCCATTTCTTGTGCTAAGTTCTTGCATCTTCAGGAAAGCTCAAGTTTCCCATTCATCTTCATTTGCTGCATATTTTTGAATTCTCCACAGATTTCTCTCTTTCCAAATACCTATAAATTATAAACTAAAGTTTTATTTTTGCAGAAAGTCTGCTATTAAGCTATGCTGATTTTTTGTCCTGAACAAATAGTGTTAATTTACACTACCACATTGTATGTGGCTAGGAGTAGTGTAAAAAAATGTGGTAGTGTTTTATGTGCTTTAAACACTGACAAAGATATAAAGAAAAGTGCATATACAAAGTTTTACTTTCCTAATAGGAACACTGGCATTAGCAAATAGTATATTTGAACCAATAGGAAATATTACTTTGTAGTAGCAAACACTTTGTAAATAAATACTTGTTATTTTTTTAATGGAAATTTTATAGAAGCTTTTTCTGTATACTCAATTGATCCCATGTTTACTGAAAATGCTGCAAGTGGGAATTGTACATTGTAAATGGGGGTGGGGAGCAGACAGTCAGGCTGAGGTGAAAGCTGTGTATGCTTTGGAGAAGAACAACCAGTTTTCTGTGAACTGAAGTGTAAACCTTAACTGTAGAAGAACTGAATAAAAGAATTTCAAGGCAACAGGACTGAGCTTGTCTTTGAGAAGAACGCTGGTTGCTCAAGGTTAACACTGCCAGTCTGTGCACCTCGTTAGGAAAACAAGGAACTGCCCTGCTTTACATGGGAAATATTGCATCCTCTGGTTACTGAAAACACCACAGTCTAGCAACTGCATCCTCCTTGGCTGCTCCTTCAGAGAAACATCCTATGTCCTTATCCAGGGAGAGGTGCTGGACTTCTGAAATGGTGACATTTTGATAATCACAACATGTTTAGGGGTATTGTTGTCCCTATCCATTCAAGACACACAGGTAATCTGTACCTAAGAGAGGGCCCAGAAACAGGGTGTTTTCCCCCAGTTTCATGCTAGATCTATCCTGCTGAACCCCCTTCAAACACCTGTAGACTCTGAACGTACATCCTTCCATACACCATCCTATTTTGATAGCAAGAACCCAAATGACAGGAATTTAGGCAGCATTAGATGCAGTCCCTCTTCATCCTGTGTTGGTTTTCCAACTCTGCCAAACATGAAAACATCAAGTAATGTCACAGTGCTTGCTTTTCTCCATGTGCACAGAAGACCCATGACTCACTATTTTTAATCTCAAACCAGCTAAAAGTAAAGGTTAAAGACAATAGCAAAGACTTGCAAAACTGTAAGTTCATTCTTGTGTAATAAATAGAAACTCTACCACAAACTCCTTACATCTAAAATGCAATGGCCTATTTGAGAAAGCATTTTCACTAAGAGATTTGGCAAATAACCACCTAAGAACTCTTGTAAAGTCTTTTTTATGGGCAAGAAATACGACTGCAGAAATGAGAGGATGTTAGGGTATAATCTTTATACCAACAATAAAGATATTCAGGGCTTATTTATGCTTCTTTAAAAAAAAAAAAGTCTAAAAATCCTTACCTCCTTTTGTGTCAGTGCTCCATAATCAGAATGACTCTGAAACATAAAGCTGATGGTGAACCTGGTTAGAATAAATACTCTCCTCTAAAGAATCCTTAGTTCTTTGTGCTGTGTTTTCAGCTAGGGATCTCCTCCCCAAGAACCCAACAAAGCAACTGAGGAGATGTGAAAGCATAAAAGCCCATTTCATCTTTTCTAAGAAGTACTCAGCATGGATCTCTAAGAAATCTGCAAATAGTGCTTTCTGAAATTACAAATACTTCTGGTTAGAGTTTCTCTGTCCTACCAGATACCATCATATAAACTAGTCTATGTTTTTCTTCACCTAAGTAAATCTGTATGTTTCCTAAAACAAGAAATCAAGCAATGGTAACTGCTGCAGAATTAAGGTGCTCTGTGCTAAGAATGGAAACATTAAGACAACAACAAATATTGTCCTTGGTTAAAAATAACACTATTTGAAACTGTATCTTGTTGAATTCCATACATTCTGTTAGAAAGCAAAAATATCTGGAAACATTCAGGAAAACCAGAAAACCCCCAAATTTGTGTAGGTTTCTTATTCATTAAACTCTGTCTGAAGCCCAAGTGTAGGACAGGAGATCGATGTGAACAATCGTTCGTTGTCCAGCGCCGTGTCACGAGTGCTGCCCTGAGCCGTGTGATCCGTGTAGGTTGCTGCTGAGGAGGCTGAGCCCGGCTGCAGTGCCCGTCCCTCGCCTGCCGGGGGTCCCACACAGAACCGAACTCCTGTTCTGCTCCTCCGACTGCACATCGTTCAAAAGGCTGGAAACCTGATGGCACTGGGACTGCTTGCTGAACCACAGTTCAGGGTAACAAAATAGAACAAACTGTTCCTGTACATTTCACAGAACTTCGCGTCTGTCCCAAAGAATAAATCAAGTCCCAAGTTGTTGAAGGCACTGCTGCCCACTGGTTCTCACAGCCACCCCCTGGACAGCTCATTGCAGGCTCAGTTTTGTAACATTTCAGCCATCTCTCACTCAACTCACAGAGCCGTTAAAAAACTGAAAACCACTGTCCCAGGCAAAGCTGCACAGGAAATGAGAGAAAAGCCTACAACAATGGGATGACACCAAAAGGAAGAAGTAAGCAAAAAGAACAGAAGGCTTTGTGTTCTTCCAGCCTAAGGCGGCAAACAGAGCTACAAAATGGCAAAATTGTCAAAGCACCTTTCTTGTACCACACATGAAACCACACAGCCAATCCCTTGGTTCAAATGACCTGTGCTAACTCAAGTTTTCATCATCCTGACATTAAAGTCCAGGTTATGAAGCAAAGACAATATTACATACAAATATTACATTCAATTAATCTGCCACCATTAACTGAACATTATTTTTCAAATATTAAATAACAAAAATTACATTTAACGCCATATTATGTAAAAAGCAGCAAACTGCATTTTTACAGCAACTGCTGGCATAAGCAAGACAGTTATTTGTAATAAATAAGCACCATGTATGTTTTGGTACATTTAGAAGTTAAAAAACGTTTCAAATGAGTAAACCCCGGGAAAATGTCCTAGCATTGACCTGTGTATAATTTAGGTCTCCGGCTCTGCAGAGTGAAATTAAAGCAGCAAGCAGAGCTCCCAGTGACAGGACTGGGCTGAGCGCATGGAGAACAAGTTGGTGCAAGGAAAGGCAGGCTGTGAGCGCAGCAGCCAGCCCGCGGTGCCTGCCCACACCGCGCCCACGCTGCTCCGCGGGAAAGGTAAGAGTTATTTTTTAAAGAGGGTAAAAAAGAAACCTGTGGAGCTTCCACATCTGCCAGCATGCTTTAAGGCCACACCTCAGTTAAGCATCAGAAAAAGAGGCGTTTGCATGTTCATGCGTTTTGTTAAGAAGCAGTTCTTGTGCTGGTTTGGGATGACAGCTTTGGACCACAACACCTTTCCAAGGAATTGCATCCCTGTCTCGAGGGCCCGGCCGGTATTTGCCGAGTTCCCACGTGTGCCCGTGTGCGTTGCACTGCTGGGGGCACTGCGCTCCGGCCCGCTCGGCGATGCCTCAGCCTGGGCCGCTCTCCGCGCTCGCTGCCATGCACAGCCTCCCCTCCTCTCTCCCCGCCACGGCCCCGCAGCTCCCTCACGCCCTCCGCGCTCCGAAGCGGGGCCCCGCGCCCAGCGCCTTCCCCTCCCCTGCTCCAGGGGCACGGACGGGCCGGGACCCGCCCCGGCACCCGCGGGGCCGAGCCCAGGCGGGCCGGCGGCCTTTGGCTCCGGTACCGCGGAGCACCGCACCCGCTCCGCCGCCGGCCCGGCCGCGCCGGCTGCCCCTGCCCTGGCCTGCCCACCCACGGTCCTGCGTCCCGCCCACGGTTCCTGCGCTGCCCGCCCGGGGTACCTGCCCGGGGTTCCTGCCCGCGGTACCTGCGCTGCTCGCCCGGGGTTCCTGCCCGCGGTTCCTGCGCTGCCCGCCCGGGGTACCTGCCCGGGGTTCCTGCCCGCGGTACCTGCGCTGCTCGCCCGGGGTTCCTGCCCGCGGTTCCTGCGCTGCCCGCCCGGGGTTCCTGCCCGCGGTTCCTGCGTCCCGGGCGCCGCTCGGTGCCCTGAGGGGCCGCGCTCGCGCCCTGCCCTCACGGTAACGGCCCGCGCGCGCGCTCCGATCACGCCGCGCCCCGCGCTCCTCCGCGGGCCTGGCCGCCGGGAGCCTGCGGGAACGCCGCTGCTAAAGCCACCTGTTCGTAAACATTCCTGATTTCTGGAGTCTGGGATTAGCATCTTAGCACGAAGATAACACTTCCACATTAGCATAAGCAAGTAACTAAGTACAGTTAATACTAAATTAACCAAGTTGTAGAAAAGGCTGCTGTAACTGCTAAGATGTAGGTTAACACAGCTGCTGGCTCTTTGCAATCGGAATGGCCAGGCTGATGTAAGCCCCGTGAAAGCCCAGGTTTTTATTGTTATTACTTTCAAACTTCTCACTTTTTGTATTTTCTCATCATCTCATTAGCATGACTAAAGCCAAGTTCTAGACATTCTATCTAGGCTGAAAAACTTCTACTTAATGCTCTGCCAAGCTTCTACCTAGCGTTTTCTGTCATCGGGCAATGCATTAATTCTATTAAATCAAGATTGGATGCGATAGGGCTACTCTGTCTAGAGGCCAATGCCAAATGACTGAGTCAACTGTATCAGAGCATTTATCAGACAACTATTTGTTGGCCGTGAGGCAGCAAAAGGAGGAGCAGAAGCTTTGGGACTGGCAGAGACCTGCTGAGGTTTGTACATTAACTGCAGACCCTTCCAGCACATCTAACTGTACAACCGTGTGTGTGTTCCTGAGATGGTTGGTATTGACCCTCTATGTATCTGTAGGGAATGGGTGACTGGCATGATGACAAATGGGCACATACACCACCACAGATGCAACAATTCCAGGAAATAAAGCAGTCCTGGATGGTGAAGATTTTTCAGAAATAACTGCAAATTCATTTCATGGAGGAGTGCCCATATTTCAAATCTTTGTAAAATGTATCACCAAGCAGTATATTTTCTGAGTAATGATCCATTCAGCGTTTAAAAATATACTGAACTAAAAGATGATTTAAAAATATAATTATAATTTTAAAATATATTTGCAGTCAAATATACCCTAGTCTGATTATTAATAGATATAATCCCCCTAACTGGGAGTTCTCTTGTTTCTATTCAACTGGTTAAACTTGTGTTAGAAAAGTTTATATGAAAATATCAGTAGCAAAAAAAAAGCCCCGATAAAACAGGAGACTGTCCTTTCCAGTGTTCAAATTCTTAAAAGATAAAAAACCTGAAAGTAAAATGTAGTGAAGTCCAAGGGCATGGAAAAGAGTGGGTCATCAGACATTCCTAACCAAGTGGGTTTGGTTTCATGGGCACAGGATGCACATCCAGCAGAACAAGCAGGCACCCTGAGGAGTGACTAAGATACTTCCAGAATTATTTTTTTCCTTCCCCACTAGCATGTTTTTGTAACTATATATCGGGGGTAAAATACTGTATGAATTGGATACCCAGGAATGTGCTAAAGCTCTGACACTGCTTTGGAAGAGAGAAAATGCACATGTTGTACCCTGCTCACTGCTCCCCGGGGTTGGTGGTGTTAAACTGAACAGAGAAACTGCAGAGAGCTGTGTGTGCACTGAGCCCCACACTGCCCTGGCCCTTACTGATCACCAGCGACCCCTCAGTCAGTGGAGGAGCTGCTCCGATTCTTGCCCTTACAGGACTGGCTGTGTGCTGGGTGCTCTCAAGGAGCCCGGCCAGCAGGGGAACACAGAACACATTTTGTGCGGTGCAGAAGGAGTTAAGGAGCCGTGTGCCTTGAGTTCCCTGCAGATAAGAACAATGTGAGCCCCCCTGACAAGCCAGGCAGGCAGCTCTGGCTCAGCAGATAGCAGGAACATGAACTGAAGGGGCAAAGACATCTCACAATTCCAACAGCCATTCATATCCTAGGGAGATTTCAGAGAGCTCTCTTGACATGTTTTAAGCCATGGCTGCATTTCTCTTTGTCAGAGTGCATTTGCCAGTTGCACTGCTGAGTTTTCATATGCAAGTCAGCCTACAGCAGTTTCCAGTAATGGCATCTTATGCAATTTCTGACCTACTTTAACACATTGGGGCATTTGGAAACATGAGATCCACTGCAGCAGCTTTCTGCTTGACAATGTGACACTGCAGCAGGAAGCCCAAGTCTTTAGACGAACACATGGATCCACTAAAATACAGGAGACAGACTGTAATTTTCAAGGTATTTGTCAAGCCATTAGCAGCATGCAGATCAATCATCATCTGTATAATTTTTTACCTAGAGATCCTGCACGTTATTTCAAAAAGATCAAATGGCCAGGGTCAGTAAGCTGTTCATAGGCACTGACCTGCATTGCGCTCTCTTGGCCCTTCTAGGCTGCCCTTCCTGAAGAACACCTCAAATGAGAGCAGTGTGTTACTGATGATAAACCATGACCTGGGTAGCAGTACAGAGATCCTGTCTCTGGGCCCACCAGCCAGCTGTGCTCAGAAGAAATGTGTCGTCTTCTACACATCCTCCAGACACCAGCAATCTCAGAGAACTAAAAGTTTTATCAAAGGAGATCTTTGATACACTTTCATTAATTCCACTACCAAATGTAACCTAACTACTAACAGGGACCTAACACTACTAAAGCTTTTTCACATTCACAAGATCGCATAAAATGTTAAGAGAACTTGGTACTAAATAAAAGCCATTAAAATATTTATGGTGTTAAGTGCATCTGTCCCATTTGTAATTAGGAGTGAAGTGGCAGTTTCTGAGGTTAGAATCTGCAGCCCAGCAGGTTTAAGAGAGACCTTGTTAGGGACAATAAACCCTGGAGGAGTTAGCACTGTAGGGGCTCTCTTGTGTCAGAAAAACAGAAATAGCATAAAATGCTCACAAGTCACATAACATTTTGGTACTGGAAGGACACATTTTTGTTCCATAGAAGTGTAAAGCAAATTCAAAATAAGATAATCCTCTCTAACACATAATATACACAGCTAAGTAAACTTTCTATACTTGAATATGAAAATTTTTTGTTCCAAATACATTGATGACCATGAGCTTTTTACAGTAGAAGGGAAGTCAAAGCTCTGAATACCTGCAAAAATCTGTTAGATTAAAGCTTTGACCATTCTGTGGTTTTTAAATCCACACTCAGAGCTGCCCACATACTCTTAGCATCCAGGATTTTTCCAGAAACCCTTAAATTATGCAGTTTCCTCCATCACAGGCGACCTACCTCATTTTTTACGACGACCAAAGTGTACCTTCTGATGCAAAGCTCTTGTTCCACTTCAAGCTCTATTTAACTCAATCTCTCCAAAAATAATGATGAATAAACTTCACAGAGAGGTAAACTTAAATAGGGCAATTCCAGGTTCAGTTCCAGGCTCCTGAGAACACTGCATTTAAAGAGTTGTATGAAATCATTCAGCAGGACTTGGTGCTGAGAAATATATTTTTCCTTTCCAAATCTCCTACTGAGAAAGAGGCAGGGTGCAGGGGATTAAAAACACAAAAAACAATACCCACCCTCCCCACTCTTGTTTTTGTTTCCATACTGATTCACAACTCCTTTAGTCTACAACTCTTCCTTCTATTTTCAATTTCCATCCAGATTTTCTCTCCAGTGCTGGGGAACTTCTACAGCAGACATTTCAGTACAAAAGGAAGGAGTTTTCTTTACTGCTGTTCTACAAGCAGCATCATCCCCAGCTGAAAGTAATTACTGGTCAGTGCTAAATGGCATCTGTCCTCAAGGGATCATCTCACCTTCTGCAGGCGGGATGTAAATAAAGCCTTGCAGCTCATTTTGTCTTTGACTAGCTTCTCCTCAGCCTCCCCTGTAACCCTGTGTGTGCTCACCTGGGGGGTGGCAGGGGGAGTGGGGCATGGCAAGAAGGAACCTCAGCTGATTTGGACACACACAGTGGCCATTTTACAGCTTTGAAATTAAAGGTCCTTGCTCCACATTTGAAGCCACTAAAAGTTACCTAGTAAGAATTTACCAGTATAAAAGTTAAACATTTCAGGTTTCTGATTTTTCAAATCAGCTACATGGTAGCTAATTTAAATCTTTATTCATAATTTAAAATGAAGGCTAAGAAACCTTTACTCTGAAGTTCATATGAAGGAAAATGGTAATTTTATCCTGTCCTAATAGTCTGTACACCTCTTTACAGATAATTGCTGTACCCTTTACCTACTCAAGACAAAGAAATAAAAATTAGAAATAGTTCAGTTTAAATAGCTTAACACTAGACTTACTACTCATATACTATTTACATGCTTATTTTGATAGCTGAACCCTTCCAAAAGTTGTGGTTTTTTCTTTCTCCCCTCCTCCCCCCAAGTGACAATCTTTACATGTTTAAATTAAAAAAAAAATACCCAAAAAACAAAAAACACTTGTACAGAATCTAGGGAGAACAGGAGTTTATTGAGTTTTACCTGTCTGAAAAGTGCTGGTGAAAAGTTGCCATTTCATGCTTTGTCTATAGACAAGATAAGTCAAAAGAGAAATTGTTGCAAAAAACAAGCTCATTTGAAAACTGAGTGTTTCTCCAGAACTTCTTACCATTCCTAAGTGAACACAAATGTGAGAAGTTTTTACATGAAGCTAGTCCTTTTCATTGTCAAATGCAACATCTACACTTAAGGTCCCTCACAACTATTAAAATACTTTCAGGCAGTATTAATACACGGAGAAGCAATTAGTCATATCTTCAAGAAGCCAGGTATCCCAGCTCTAAAAGTGCATCATTTAAAACATTAGTAATGGAATATTTTGAAAGAACATCTCATTCAGTATTAATGCATGCCATTATTACAAAAATATTCATTGCCTATTGTAGGAACAACAACCTTTTTTTGTAGACAACAAAAAGCATGCAGAATGGTATCAGATCAATATAAATCTATTTTTAATGAGGTTTAAGACACTGTTCAAGTCCCATTAAGAGCAGCTTCCTTCAACTGTGCATCAGTGTAGGCTTGCACAGCTGTTAAAAGTTTCACTAATGTGGCTTAGACTGGCCCCAAACATAAAGCAGGGCATTAAGACTGGATCTTGAATTTTAGAAATCCTTCATTTAATTTGTTTAAATAAAATATTAAAAACCACTGTAATAATTAGGTATAAAAGTTGTTAAGTAACAAATTTGGGCCTAACTAGTACAACATACAGGTATTTACACAAATGCAGATTTGCTGTGGTCTTTAATATTGGGAAGACATCAAAATGTGAACCATGAGCTCAAGCCCACCCCCCCCAAGACTGAAAGACACAAAAACCTTGGGGAAGAGTAATATAAATTGCATGTCAGCTCAACTGCCCAAGTCAGCCCCATAGCATGGCTCAGCCTGGCTCAGTGAGCAGTCACAAGTGAACCAGTCTGGCTGTGGTCATTTTAGCAGCTGCACTTTAAGTTACATTGCAAGTAACGAGCCCCAAGTCAACAAAGTATTTCTACAAAGCAGGTGATGACACCAATTTTCTAATGGATGATGATGATGAAATACATAGAAAGTTCAAGATGAAAGAGCAGATGAAGACGTGAGATGTTAAAATGATGCGACAAAACAGATATATAAATTAAACATGAATGTTTAATCAAGACAATCCTTTCTTTTTCCTTTTTTTTTCCTTAAACAGAGGTTCTTCCAGAATTTTTTTCATTGGAAAATCAAAGCCTATTCCCACAATAGTGAGGCCACTTCTTTCAAGCAGCTCTGTTGTACAACTGTTACCAGGATCCTAAACTATTTAAATTGTTTTCTATTGATATTTCTGAACTAAAAAGTTTCAAAATATTGTAGATTTTATTTGTGCTCCACATATTACAAGCAATTAACAACACAAAGAAAGGTTCAATTCCTCAGCTAGAACACCAAACTCTATCCCAAGTATTACATGTACACAATACTTGCACAGTGACAAGCACAAGAAAGTACTAGTTGAGCACTTACTTTCAGATATTCATACCAACTCTTAAAATCCACCACTTCAGTTCTCCCATGCCACCCAGTCTACAATTTAAGGCATCTCCACACAGCCATCCATCCACTGACCCACCCACTCCCACACACACGATTTATGTTGGAGGTGTTTACTCTTACAAAGAAATCACTATGTCAATCAGGTACCATTTATTATTTATCCCTCTAACTGTGTCAGCATTGAGATATGACAGTTAAACCAGTGTTAAATCAATACAATATTTACAGAGCACAGCACATTAAGCTTGAGACACTCACTTGGAGGATAAAACCACATTTTAGAGCAGGACAAAGGTCACCATTATTATGTGTTTGAAAACAGCTATTTACAGGTCCCTATGACATAACTATAGTCTGTACACTGTTCCAACAGGGCAGGCAAAAAGCAGGATAGGCATTTATTTTAAGGGAATTTAAACATACAATTTGGAAGCATATTATTATGCTACCCTGAACGCCATGAACCACCTTAACATTCTTCAAGGTGGTCTCATATCCTAGAATGGCATGTCCAGCTGATACAAACAGACAACACAACATTTACTTGGTGGAGAGTGCTTACTCCAGCTATTCAGACATCATGACTTCGAAGGCAATTCGTCCCAGGAACTTGTCACGGTCATCTTGATTTTTTAAGTTAGGTGAGCCGTGGATCTTACACTCAATTGTTATTTCTTCTTTGGTAGCGTTGGGGGCAATGGTTAGCTGAACAGCCACTAGAGGCTGCAAATAGTGAGCCTAGGAAACAGAAAGAGGGGGAAAATGTTTGAGAGATCAGAGTAAGTTGGCATTAAATTAACACTTAATCCATCAGAACAGTTAAGAAAAAGCTAATTAGGAACCCAACTTTTCAAAGTCCAATCTGATTCCAGTAAGAAACTTCATTTTCCCAGGTCAGAAATACCTTCATAGCATTTCTTAACTAATATATTCAACATCATTTGAGTCACAGACAGTATCTTCAAGATGCATATGAATTTCTACTTTTTTTAGTTCCAATTCTTCGAGGAACCTTCAATGACAGAACGTCAGAAATCAGTGTCTTCCACTCTTCTGCTTGTTTTGGGTTTGTTTGGCAGGGTGCATGTAATCTGCTACAGAATGCAACTTTTCTACCAGGGTTTAAAGTGTTGTTTTTTTTTCAAAAGCCTGGCTCAACAAATACTAACAAACCAGCTTCCCTTCTCCCCTATCCCATTTACCTTTTCAGCAACAAACCATTCTGAAAGGTGTTATCTGTTTAAAAGCTTTATACAGAAACCTTTCCTTGAACATCCTGACAGCATCCTTCCTGGTCAGTTATATTTGGTGGACCAATTACAACTTGTGACTACTGTAAAAATTAAAACTTAAGAATGAGAGCAGAATCAATTCCATTCTTTTGCCAACTCAATATTGTACCTCACATCCAATTCAGTAAGAACTTTCATTCTCTTGTGAAGTGCCTATGAATTAAATAAGAGCTTATACCCTGTTAAGGCAGCATTTATGCAATGTTCATGAAGCATTTCCATAATTTATTAATATTTTTAGGTTAGTACTGCTGACTGATGATTATGCAAAATTCTTTTCCAGGTAAACATTCATGTAAGTCAGTGGACTAAATACAACATTACAGTATTGTGTAAGTATAAACCTTGAAATTTAATTGAACAAGTCTGTGTTAAGACTTTTTCCATCCTCATCAACTTAAAAGACTTAAATACATTTCTGTTGGTTTTAGGCTATCTTCTCTACACTAGAGAATACCCAAAGTCTCATTTATGATGATGTCATGGAAGTAGATGTGCTAAAATCTTCAATATTAAGTACTAGTAAGAAACAGACTGAAGTAGCTGCTTTCATTGCATAATGGTTTCACTAGATCAGAAATTTTCCTGTGCTCCCATAAACTTCAGACTGGGAGGGAAGAAATGCAGCTAGGCAAGACTCCCTCAAAACTTCCCAGTTCTAAGGGTGATACCACACTTAGAGTTTTCTAAAACTCAGAACTAAAATTCTGATGTTTCCTCAGGGAGAGAAGTCTTCTCACCATCAAGGTTTTTCCAAAGGGGCACACAAATTTCTATGTTTTGAAAAGAGATGATACCAGAATGGACTTTTACTCAGTATAAAATTTGGAGGAGGAGGGAAGAGAGGCAGCATCCTCATTAACTATGTCAGATCATCTGAAAAAGGGAACATTCCCCAAGGTCAGAGTTGGGCTCGTTGTACTAAGCAGCAAAAGACAAGAACCATCCTGGACCACAAAACTGTAGATATTAATATTTTTCTGGTTGCTACCTGAACAAGAGCAGCAAGTTTGTTCAAATCTTCTTAACTCCTTTACAGAATAAAGTAATTTAACAGTTCCACACTGATATAATATAAAAATTCTGTTGCAGAGCCAAGGAATCTATCCAGACCCTTGAGATGCAAACACTCAAACTTCCCACAACTCTTCTTATTTCTCACTATGCTAATATTAGGAGAATTAGGCCTTACATAAGCAAGAATGCCTAAAACCAAAGCCCCTGTTCCATATGAAAAAGAACATTAAAAATAATAATTAAAAAAGTTTTTTCTAAATAACCTAATTCAAGCAAGGAACAGCACTGTGTTTTGCCTATCATGAGTGTCTTTTCATAATCTTCCATTTTCCATCAGTATAGCAGCAAGATGGGAATTTTGTTAGTAAAGCTCTTCATCCCATCCTTGGTACAAACTGGGTCTTGACATGTCAAGATGCACAGATGCTGTATTTTACATTTCTTAGGGAAGCAGTGCTCTCTTTCCCTATTCTTTCATTCCAAGAACAGGACAGAGTCTGTACCAACTCCAGCTGTTGGAAGCACAGGCAATCTCTCTTTAATTTGCATGCCTAAATGGGGTACCAATTCATAACATAGCAACAAAATGGAAAATACAGAATTACCCAGAAGTAACATGAAAGCACATGTTGGAGGAAAAAAAAGCTCCTTCCACATTAGTAAAAGTCATGGGAGGTTAAAAAAAGTCATGGAACTGCTGCAAGTATAGAATACACTGGAAAAGTAACTGAGAAAGGAGTAATTTGATAAAAAAATAACTTTGGTGTAATTACAACCACTCACCATGGTACACTATGAATCTAATAGATTTATGTTTGAAAAAGTACCTTTATCTTCAATGATGAACAGTGTTTAGTAGACTAAATGACTTGGTCAGTAAGAGGCAATATGATTTTCTGTTTTATAGAACGTACAGATTTTCTGCATACAGTGATCACAAATTGATGCAAGAAAATATTTCAAAAGAAAAACTGGAGTTTTAATTTTACATGTACTGTGTTCATAAAGTAGTGAATTTAGGGTTTTTACAACAATAATTTTAGAAAACCCCAAATGTATCTGCTGCATTGAAGTCCTCCTTTATAAAACAGGGCAAATAGAAAGTATAGCATGCAGAGCCACAAAAAATATAATCAAGAATACCATAAGGGCTTATGAGCTTAACATCCTATACAGAAACACCAAGGATTAACTACTAGAAGTGTATTTAACATGAAGACAGTTTACTTCTCCTGCCTGTCCCTGCAGTCAAAAAGACTCCAAAAGATTTCAATGAGCAAAAAAGAGCAGTGGCTCTCCAGACTGCTGGTGTACAGCCACTCTCCATGAGGACAATGCCCAGTTTGTTCATGGCTGCCAAAGCACGTCTCAGTCTCTCTGAGCGCCGTGCAACGTCTGCATCTGCAATATTCCTTAGCAGCACCTCATTACAAAGTTCAAACTTCAGAATTAATCTGCTACTAGCAACTGGAAATGCACACAGAAACAGAACACAAAGTGAAGACCATCATTAAGGGATACTTACATGCAAGTTTTTCCCATAGTACGGGAAGTACATCAAGTCCATTGCGCCATTACGAGGAAAATAATTTATGCTAACCATGCCTTCTTCCTGTAATTGCAGACAGCAAGGAAAGCAGAAATTAACATTTGCTTGCATAAAAATGAACACAAAATTAAAATGATAATCCAATGATGAACTGCAAGAAACCTAAAAAAAGGCAACTGACTTACAAACTCAAAATAATTCAAACCAGATTTCTTTTGGCTAACAGTCACATGCTGCACACATCTGCTGCGTTAAGGATGAGCAGTACTTAAATTAGCAGTCGAGTCAAAGACAGCCTGCCTTCACACTTATGAGTCAAAGAAATGGGGAAGGGGGTATGTTCATTGTAACGAGTAATTTAACAACCCAACCCCCCATATAGAGTTTAAATCCCAAGTATCTCCAAGCAAGCCTGGGTATTTTTGGTCAATCGTGCTGTTTAAAGCCAGGTTTTTAAACCTCTGAAGCTTGTAATGATACAAGCCTTCACAGAGAACCACAGACACCTCTCTGCAACAGTGCCATTCCTAACATGAGGTACCCTCTATCCTTCAAGTACAGGCCAGATATGAAGAAACCCAAATTGTTAAATGGTGATGCTGCCGGAGTTGTATCACCACCTCAGAGGAACAATGTATACAGATGCAGGCCTTATCACTCCACTGGCCCCTGCAACCTAAAATCCTGGAATAAGAATAAGCTACCTACAAAGCTGCTGCCTAATTTCTGACTAAGGAGTCAGTCAACCCATAAAATATACAAAATATGTCTGTATGATGGAGCTGTCCAGACACAGGTTATCAGTATAGCAATACACAAACACCTCTCCCTATACACAACATTCTTCAAGACTCTATATCCTGGCAGAATAACAAGCTGCTCCAAGTTTACACCACTAGGAAATGCCCACATCTGTAACCTTCTGTAATAAATTAATTTATTACCATAACCAAGAGAAATGTCATTAAAACAACCACCCCAAAATGCTAAATGCAAGTTCAGAACATCACTATTTGTTCCATGTAATTCACAAGTTCAAAATTAATTAGCAAGTTTCATTGTTGTTTCTCTATTACCATATACAACAGCTGTAATTTTAAACAGATCCCTACAGAATTCAGAAGACAACTGCAGTAAGATCAAAACATATTTAAGAACAAGCCACAGCTCAAGGTTACCTTCTTTTCACCTCCTCAAAACAGCATACAGTAGTTTTTTGGGATATAGCCACATTCTCATTCCTTTGCAGTCTAAATTACTGCAATCATCAATATAAATTTATTAAGTACTTTGGACCTTGAGCTTGTGTATAACTATTAAGAAGGAATATGTTGATTTTCACCATTATTGTTTATTTTATTTAAAGCTCATGCAGCTGAAAATACTTACTTTTCAAATATATTGCTGAAATAATGGTTAAATAATCAGCATATGGAATAACATAGGCAAAGTAAGCAGGAGTAGTGCTTTCTGGAGCAGCTGGGTACAAGGCATGCATGCAGTCATCACTATACATTAAATCTATGCATTAGGCTCTCAGTGCAGTAGCAGGGAGCTTCTGGGACATGCAGCTGCCTATCTAATGCAACTGCTGGGGGGGTTCCAGATAGTCCTGAATAAACAATCCTAATTAATATCCCTACACAATTAAATAAAAGCAAAAAACTAAAAAACACCTAAATAAGCTGTATTTACTGAAGAACTTCAAGAATCTGTCCATTAGTGAGTGTCACTTTTTCTGCTTATCATGTAGTTTCCATGAAGAGCTGGTGACAGTCAGCAAATCTAAAAATTGGACAACGTAGCTGGACAGACAGATTTCCATCTCTAACTGGGTCTTAATTAAGACTAGTTTAGAAAGAAGAGTTTACCAGATGTTGAAATAATATGCTAAAGAAATAATGTAAGAAAGACCCAAGGAAATAATTTAGGAAGGAATGATCTATAATGACTTGAGAAGAAGAAATGGAGAAGATAAAGAGCAGTATTCATTAGCAGAAACTGTAAAACAACAGATTTCTATCACAAAAAAGATAACTCAGATCCTGAGTATGCTGACAAAAGCAAGGCACACAGAATGTCATTCATACAGCCATTCTTCATTCTTGTCAACCACAAAGTGATACCTCACATGAAGTCAAGATGGTCAATAAAGAGCAGAAAAAGATGTATTTTGGAATTAAGGCTTTTCTTTTCTCTAGTTAAAAAAAAAAAACAAAACAAAACAAAAAAAACCCCATGAAATTTACCAGTTTTCAGTAAAGGCTATTTTAACTTGAAATAAATACTGCAAGATGTTCTAGCACTTGTGAAACTGCACAACTCTGGCCCCAAACTAAAGACCTAAAATGCTGATCTTCTTGGAGGCAGAATCTTTTTGTTGATTTGTTTCTCTTTCTGGGGATTCTCAACACTGCAGCAGATTAGTTCCTACAGGGGGCAGGAGGAAGAACCAGCTGCAATGAGTGTCTGACACTGCAAACACTCACATCCCTCATCTACAGAAGTTACAGTGATGACAGCTTCAACTACATGAGGGTACAGGGGGAAGCATCCCCCAGCTATAAGTGTGCTGACTCTGAAATTTTTCCATTAAAAAAACCCCACCATATAAAAAGTGCAGGAAGAATAAAGAAGATTCACCTCACAGAAGAATACCTGAATAACACAAATTTCACACTGAAAAACTTAAAATGATGTTTCAGGTGGCCAAAACTGGCAGGATGTGCAGACTGAAGCTACTGAACAAATTTTGTATTTGAGAGACTTGTAAAAGCAAAAAAACCATCTAAAAGTCAGATGGTGTGTTTGTTACGTCCAGGCAGACACTTCTCCAAATGGCTCTCAGCATATGTAGGATTGATGCACAGAAGTTCCATCTGAGCATCAAGAAGAACCTTTTTCCTGGGCAGTAACTGGGCACTGGAATACACTGCCCAGAGAGTGTGTGGAGTCTCCCTCACTGGAGATATTCCAGAACTGTCTGGCTACAACTCTGTGCCATGGGTTCTAGGATAAACTTTCTTTGAGCAGGAAGGTGGGACCAGATGACTACTGTGGTCCCATCCAACCTTATCCACTCTGTGACTCTTAATTGTAAGAAATATTTAAAAACAAAGATGAAAGGGAGATAAAAAGCAGCGAGCAGTAAATCTACAGGACCAATTCCAACTGGTACCTAAGCTTTCCTAAGCAAGTAAATTATTATGAGCTAGGGTGAGAATAGGCTAACAAAAATAGATGCATTCAAAGTAGCAAAACCTGACAAATACTTCCCTGGAAGTCACTAAAGAACTACTAAGATGAATAATTGTAAAAATCATACCCATCACACTTGTGTAGATGACAAAAATTTTAAGAGGATGCAGTAGCAGAACTTGGTACTTAAGAGAAAGATGATGCAAGAAAACACACACAAATCACTCCTGTTTATCCCAAAGGGTAAAAAAACCAGCAAAAAATGCCACCATGATCAACCAAGTTGTTATTAAGGTTACTGTTTTGCTAGTGAAACCAGTTAAGAGGGTAAGAAGTATCTGTTTAGTATAGTTTTTACTACTGTCTCATAGAGCATCCACAGACAAAAGTTGAAGAAATACATCGTAAAATAGGACTGCCATCCATCAATATTTTGTAAATCACTTGAACATTAGTACTCAACACTTCACAAGGCATTTCTGGTGGAAATGGAGATGACTGCTCTGAATCCTATTCCATGTTTCAGTAAGGACTTGAGAGGCAAACCCAAGTTCATTCATTGATGGCACCAAGCTAAGTAGTGCAAAACACTTCAAAGAACTTGATCCCATTAAAATGACCACAAAAAATGACAGAGGAGGGCCAAAAACAGCCCTATGAAATTCAAAGCTGTGAACTATGAGAAATCACATCTATAAATACAGACTGGGAAATAACCAGAAGAATGATTTAAATAGTAAAACAATTAAAGACTAGTGTATTACAAACAGCAAATTCACCTTGCTTTCAATGTGATCACAAAGGGAGAAATGCTGCCACTAACAATACCTCAGCTAGAGGCAAACTTCTATCTAGTTTGGAATATCACATTGCAAAAAATTATACATTAGACAAGTCAAAAGAATACTAGTAGAAGGAGCTTAATTCCTTTATTCTGTTCAACAGAACATGGGGTTTGTGAATGGAAGCAAATTAGTCTCAAGTAGGAGGAAGAATCACCTTTGTTTGCTATGGGCTGTCCTGGAGAGACCAAAACTTTCAAAGACCCAACAAAAATAAAGTATTAAAATCTGTGCCTACCACAGGTATCTAGGATCAAGGCAGAAACCCTTACAAGTGTTTGTCTCATTAACTACTAATATTTCCCAGCCTACACTTTACAAGTCACCAGAAGCTAAAAGCCAGGACTCTGCCCCTTGCTCAAGCTACAAACTTACCAACTCTTTCACTGCTCCCCAAGAAGTCTAGGAAAAACACCCATAAGTCAAAGTAATTATTATAATTGCAATAAAACATTCAGTGTAAATCCATTGGTACATAACAAATATGCAAAGATTAGCTGTTATTATAAGTAGTTGATACTTCACTTGAAGGCAACTTTTACTTGAGTGGTAACATTAGTTTTCACACACAGTTGTCTTACCCATCATTTATAAAATTGTCTAAGGTGCACTTGCAGCATGGAGAAAAAATAAAAATAGAGGTTATGAAATGGGAAAACAAAAATATAACTCACAATAAATAAATAAACAAGACCACAAATACACATGTATGCATTTTCCTCAAATCTAAACCAAATCAGGTAGTTCAAACATCTAAGGATGAAAGAAGAACCAAAGAATGTTTCTATAGGTACACTGAGGAAATTAAAGACACTAAAACTAAATGAGACATACAGTAAGATGAAAAACACAAACAAAAGCACAAAATCTCTAAGAAGGGAAGAGTGAAATAAACTACTTCATTATTCATCATAATCACAAGGAAAATCAACAACACATTTATTTCTTACATTCTGAACTGACCTTAGGGTTACACTGTATATGTGGCTCTCCTTCAGGCTTTAATCCAATTATCTAAAGGAGACAAAGGTAAAATATTTACAGATCTTTTCCCCACTTTCAATTTTTACAGACTGAAATTGAACTTTTCCCTCACTAAATATGAGTTCATACAGGGAATAAGTGTATCTAGTGTAATTTTCATCTGAACACAATTTTAAACTAGGACTAAGATTTAAAGCATTGTTAAATTAAATAGCTTACTCAACTCAAAATAATTACAGAAGGAACAGAAAGTACTGTTTTCTTATTTTACATTTAGCATGTAATTTTAATGGCTCAAACCAATTAGCAATTCAAGTAACAGGTACATCATTCACCAATCAGTAACAGGACATCACTGAAAAGTCAAATACATTGTAGTTTTCCTCACCTTTCATAGTTTAAGAGTTACAGAATGCACTAGATTAGAGTTATTACATTAGAGATCTGGAACACAGACATGAAGTACAACACTTTGCAGAGTGGTCTAGAATCTGTTTCACAGAACAGTTAAGGGGGGGGGCAAAGCAAAGAACAATATACTTCTGAAAACAAGATTCAGATATTTTGGTTCAAGTTATCTAAGCCAATACTGGTAAGTATTAGAATGCTTAAAAAGCTTACTCTCTGGAATTGCTTAATGTTTCAGTAAATTACACTATTAAAGAAATGCAAATATCTTGAGTAGCAAACTGAACACATATTTCAGTCCTTTCCACAGTAATCTTTTCATACAGCAGTAGCTGGGAGCACTTGTACTAAGAGCTAGAAGATAAGCAGGCACTTACTCTATTCATTTTCACAAGCACGCAGGGAGTTCCTTTAGAGTAGCCAAAATTGGCATCCTCCTTGCCAGAGCAGGGTCCCAGGTCAGAGAGGTTGAAGCGACAAGCCTTTTTAACAGCAGCCTCGCTCTGGTCAAAGATCTTTCCCCGGGTACAGTCTATGTTCTGGGACTGCTTGGAATCATTATATGCTATCAAAGAAAAACAGCTTGTAAATCAATGGTATAAAGCACATAACCAGCCAAAGCCTGCAGATGCCTATATAAATAATTATCCTGTTACTTCCCTAAGAGTTTCCTCAAAGAAGTATTTTCAGAGCACTGTATCTTACATCCATCTTAACAAACACTTTTTCAAAGCCTACAGACAAGTAGCAGTTTACTTGAATAAAAGAGTATTATAGAAGAATGAACGCTTTCCTGCTTTTAAAATTGTAACAATAATCACAACTTCATAAATTTCTGTACATAAACTAACTACATATGCTAAGCCAATAATGTATTGATTGTTTGTATCTGGAAACTCAATCAGTTTTCCCTTCGCACATGTTTCTTTTACAAACAAACAGGAAACTTGAAAGTATTCCAATAATTAATATTAAATTGCCTCTACAATTACATCAGCTTGTATAATTTATGTTATACTAACATCTCAAGTTGTTTCTCACTTTCTTGTGTTTCTGAAGTGCACAGAGCATACTGTCACAAGTGTGAAATGACTCCCATTTAAGACACTTTGTGGTTTCTTCTCCTCCCTTACACTGCAGCTCCCAGCTAATAAGGTAAAATGGAGAAAGGGAAAGTTCATCCTGATGCAAAACCACAGAAGTGCAGGAGAGGCAGGTAGTCATGAAATGCAGCATTGCTCTCAGGAACCCCTGGCAGAGCTCTGAAAGAAAAGCCTACTCACAGAAGCTTTTAGTAGGCACCAAAACTGAATATGGAGAGATTCAAGCATAGCTGGAGCTAACAAAGCAACTCATGCACACAGGTGAGATTTCACAGCACCTTCCTCATTCTGACTTACAACTTCTGAGGGGTTAAACTTATTAATATTTTAAATTGATTTCCATGTTATTAGAATAAGTGTACATGTAGGCACACATGTAAAATAATGTATGACAAACCAGTGATTTTTCCACCCTTCAGATTTGCCCTGTATTAGCTTTTCTTCATGTTCTAAATTCAGTGTTTTAATATTTCTGTGTGTAAATACTGTGTATCAGAGTGAAAAAATCAATAAATTTCAATTAATTTAATCTTTGTGTGCCTCATTTTCCAAAGAGACACCTAAGTTCTTCAGACTAAAGTACTCTCACCCAGTTACCAAATCATTTAGATTGAGACTAATCAGATAACACAGGTCTTGTATGTTATTTTAAATTAAATTATTTTGGCATATGTAATTTCTACATCTTACAGTATTTTTAAATAACCACATCACCCAAAACTCTCCATTATGTACTGCACTGTTTCTCATGCTCACTGTCCAATATAGACATTTTACTCACCATTTTCTGTAAAATAGAGACTTTTATAACACACATATCTACAGTAACCCTGAACTTGTAACCCTGAACTTGCTTTAGTAAGTTGGCATTGGCAATTAGTAGCTAAAAGCAAGAAATGAAATAATGTACTCAAGATTAAGACCCCTAAATTACTTGGGCAATTGTAAGTAACTTACATTCAAGGAAGTTCTGAAGTGTAGTAACATATTCTGCATATGATTGGCTGTCACTCTTATTGAAGTGAAATTCCAATGCAGTGTCTGGCTTTGGTGAAATCATAAGTCCTTAAAAAGAAAAAGTTTAAGTTAGGAACTAAGCAACTTATCTTTCCTTCACCACTCTAACCCTTACTCAAGCATCCATAAATTGGAAAATGTCTATTATCTGTAAAGAAACATTAATGTTACCCCTATATTCTACAGTAATGGAAGGTACTTTGTGTTTGAAGCCAGCAATCAAAATCAGCATTACATTAATTAACATTTAAATCCAACCCAATGTACAACTGCAATTCACAAACCAAACCAAGTGATTAGGAAAAGCAAAATCAGCAGTTTAATCACTTTCAATCAAAGATTTTTATTGATCCACTTTCCACACTCAGCAAGTTAAGCTTTAAAAATAACTGAAAAAATACCCAAAAGCACACCCACAAAACCTTCACTTTAAGCAACAGTCCAAAGCTTTAGGCAATACACAGTGAAGCTATGATGGTATTATTCTCACAGAAACCCAGGAAAAAAAAATAAAATTGGATTATACATAAAGGCGGCTTGAAAGTTACCCCAGTCAAAACAGACAAGTCAAATTAGTATTCAGTCTTCTCCTCCATCTGCTCTAACAAAGCTGAGGTGCCACCTGTCCCAGGGAGGACAGGAGACACCTTACAGAGCCCCAGGGCACGGCTCAGCCCATGCTCCAGAGCTGCCCCTCAGTGTCCTGGGGGAGCTCCAGCTCCTCCTGCTGCCTCTGGGGGCTCTGGGCAGCAACCAGAGCTGCAGGAGATACCAGCCCATGGATCACCAAAGGCTGGACCCAGCCCCAGCTGGAGGATGGGCAAGGCACACAGGGAGTGAGGTGAGCATGGCCCTCTCAAGAGCTGAGCTGCCCCTGCTTCCCAGAAAGCTGCAGAGCTCAATCTCAGGGATTTCTGTGGAGCAGGTGAAAGCAAAAGGGACACTGAGCAGGCAATCACACAGGTACCTGATGGCAACACCCCTTCGCCCACAACAAAAAAAAATAAAAAACAGGACATCTTCATAAAAAATGAACATCTAAGAAAGTAAGATAAAGTTAGGCTACTGTAGTTAACCATCACAGTAAGGTTCAGAAAAGTATACCAAGAGCGTTTTTCAGCAGCCCAGGTCTATTAAGGATTTACCTATGGAAATGGCCAAGCTTCTCATCCAAAGGCAGAAACTATTTACAAATACTTGCAACTTGCAAATAATAAACATCTATACTAGAAACTCATCAC
The DNA here is from genome assembly GCF_027887145.1 of Ammospiza caudacuta. Classification (NCBI taxonomy): domain Eukaryota; kingdom Metazoa; phylum Chordata; class Aves; order Passeriformes; family Passerellidae; genus Ammospiza; species Ammospiza caudacuta. The sequence continues at coordinate 13,191,291 of NC_080603.1, read as the reverse complement.
CAACAAATATTCTTCAGCTTTAAAAAAAACCCAGGTACAAGTTAATGTATTTTATTCCAGGTCTTTTATAGGATTCCAAATAAATCAAAAATCCTCTTTTTTGCAATAACAGCAGTTAAATTATTTCCATGGAAGCCATCAAGTAAAGGCCTTAATGACTAACAGTCCCTATTTTGACTGCAGACAACTCTGCATCATTACAGTAATTTTCTGGCCTTCACAGTGAACTGGGATTCAACAAAATAAAAGGCAATTAGTAGCAGGGCTGAAAAATCACTGGAGGGGTTTTACACATTAGGAGCTTTCAGCGGATAAGAATTTATTATCTACAAAACTATAATGTAAATGAAGGATTTAAATGGTATTTTTCAAAAGGTATATGACACAATAACTAAACTAGTCATCAATGAAGGAAAAAATAATTTGAAGAGATTTACTGCTTCAGGGGAATGTCAGAAACATCCCATGAAGAGGGGACTGCTCCACTTCCAGTGGATTACATTCTGCCTAAAAACTATGGTATAAATTCTACAGAAGAAGCTATTTTAAGGACTGATGCATAGACTGTGAGAAATGCAGGATTTGAGCACTTCTAGAGGAACAGAATTAACAGCCTCAGCACAGGATCACATCTAGGATTGTAGAAGAGATTACATTATTTTACAATTCCAGGAGGGATTTAACAAAAGAGGTTTTAAAATCATCTGGATTTGATTTATACTATTATATCCCAGTGTACAAAGCAATTCAGGTATCAATTATAAAATAAATCAATTGTGAGATTTCCAAGTACATTTAATGTAAGAGGAGAACCTTTGACCTACGGCATCCAGGTTTTGTGTGTAGATTTTAGGTTTTTTAAAAGAATTTAAGTTTACAGCCAGGAACATTACATGTCTCACTGCAAATGAAAAACAACAGAGTTAAGGAGAAACATTAAAACAGAAACAAGCAACTTGATTAACTTTAATGTATGAGTTACTAAAGACATGGTTAATAAAGATATTTAATTCAGAAATGTTACAGGAATTCTTCAATTAAAAACCTAATGCAGCATATACTTTTAAAAACAAACATCCCTTCAAAGCCAAGGAAAATTAATATCCTGAACTACATGAGAGAAGAAATGTCACTCAAGCCCAGCATTAAGCTACCCACAGCTTCATCCACTACAATGCTTCTGACTGCCACAACAGACACAATGGAAATGGGGAGAAATGGTCAACTAAGCCACCTCTTTCTTCCCTCCTTTATTTTTCTTCTAGTTTTTTTTTTTTTAATAATTCTTTCGAGCATCTAGCCCATTCTTAGCTTGAAAACACAGCAGAAATCCTCAAAATCCCTGACAATATGACACTTGTTAGAGAAGCCAGAACACTACACCAAAACAAATTTTGTTCATACTGGCCCAACTGCAGCTTGCTCTACAAAGATCACTGCACCATCTTAAGTGTGGATACAGCTGCAAGGTGATGTTCCATTTTAAGAGTTTTACATTCAACAAAAGGAAAACAGTATTTTAAAAAATAACATCGTCTTACTTCCCTCCATATATTATTATATTGGTGAAGACAACCACCTTATTATTCATTCTTATTTGCACAAGGTTTTTTTAACATACAATTAGTTCCTTGAAGCAGACCACAGTGAGGCAGGAGGGCAGCACATAAAGGAAGCAGGACAGCACTTTCAGTGTTACATGGACTTAGCGTCATCATAAACAGGGCCCTTACTCCAGTGGATCCCTATCCCTACAATCCCTAAAATCCACAGACTTTCCATGTCAGTTGGGAACTATCTAATGCTGTAATAAAAACTCTGCAAAGGCCTCTATCCCACAGCCCTTACATGCTCTTGAGCAGATCACACCCACAGTAGAGCTTTCCTGTACCTTCTGCAAAGTATCAAACACTAATCAAGGTGGCCTTCCACCTGATCCAAGAGAACTGGTTTCAAGTAGCTTTATAGCAATTTGATTAAATTATAAACCAACTTCTACATCAGCATGCTGTGTGGATCTGCAGGCAAAATTGTGGTCTACATGACAAATTCAACTGACAGGAGCTTAAAGGAAAAACCAGCAAAATTTAGCAAAAAAACCCACACAAAAAGGTATTGCCTGAATTTGTGCTATAAACATAGAACTTGCCTTACACCGAGTTGTACCTTTGCAACCTGCAAGTAACTGAATAATGATGATTTCCCATAAGAGGTTAATTACTTCAAAAGAGCTCTCAATGAAACTCAGTTGTTAAAGCAGGCAGAGTTAATGAAGAAATAAATACAGCGTTACCTGGACTAGAAATGCGGTCCCGGTACTTGGGTATATCATTGCTCAGGGTCTGAAGCATAACCCACAGGGTGAATGTGAACAGGGCTGCTAGGAAGCCATAGAATACCAGATAGAATAGCAAGATCAATCCTGTAAAGGAAAAGATAAAATTACAATTTTTGTTTCATCTAATTCCATTACCTATTTTGAAAATCAGAAATGGGAAATTAGCAATACAATGTTTGTAGTCATAAATATGCCCCTAGCATACACATGTAATGCACAGTGCACAATAATGCAAACAAAGAGGTTTTCTTAATACTTTCTGATTCTTAAAGCTTATAGACCATTTTGGCATCTCTGTTTTTAAGAGAGAAGCATTAAAAACCACTCTTCAGGCTATACAGGAAAGCTAGCAAAAATTACTAAGCAGTGCATTACAAAAAAATAAACTGTCACTTGTTTACTAGAATTTTAGCTTTGTATCTGGTTCTTGGGAAGATAAAAGAACTGAGGGAAAGATAAAATTATTACACTGGATCCAGACCAGGGAGGAAGCCATTGTTGCGTTTAATAACATAGTTGATATTTGAGGGAACTCCACACAAGAGCAGCTCTTCACAAACGTCCAGTTACAAGATACTTTCTCAGGGTGAAAGTGCTTTTTGCCACATGTGTTTGAAAACAAACTAAACCTTCTCTCCAGATTTATCCAGCCTAACACACACACACACACCTGCTTTACCAATCTACCCCAGAGACACAGCAAATTCACCAAATTCACCAAATACACAGATTATTACCAGCTTCAACTTGTTTCACTAACTGAGCACTCAATACCAACCTAAATAAATGTGTGGGATTCTGTTTTAAGACAAGCTTAAGGACATATGCAGAGAATTTGTCAAAAAGAATGGGAGCTATTAAAAGTACTGAGGGGACTGGATGCTTGGACTGAGAGCCATCTTTAAAACCATTCTAATTCAAAAACATAACCAAATGTTAACACAAATTCAACTGTTATTGGATATTCTAGCCATAAGGGCACTCTCAGGAGCCAGATATGCAACTTGGGTATGAAGAAATGTACTTCAAAACCATTATGCAACATCCTACCACTGACAATTGACAGAACCAAGTGCAGAACTTTCTAACCTTTCACAGAAAAGAGCAAAAGTAAACACAACTGTACCCCAGTGCTATGTACTGTCCACTGGAATAAGACAGAAGGAAGCCTAAGCCCTGGCTCCTGTCCCACAAATCATGCTTGCATTTTGCACTGAAATAGTCTCTAGTATAGTATGGTACCCAGAAACCCATGACTGCTAAAAATCCAAGCACCCATTTAACTTTTCCCAAAAGAATTCTGTGTACATCTATTAAAATAATGACATGGTTTCCAAATTCTTTAAGTAAAGTTCTCAACAGCAACCAGCTGAATGTCAGTGGATTCTCCATTTGGTCTTAGTTTTCTATCTGACACATTGATGAAGATACCTACCAATCTGCAATGACCCGAAAATGATCAGCTATTTAAAACACTTGAAAGCACCAAGATGTAGGATTCTATGCAGCAATTAGAAGTAGCAAAGTATGCAAACACAAAAACAAGACTACTCTATAATGAACAAGACAGCTGGACATCTATTGTGAATGATTGCTAAGGTTATTTAGAAGCTATTTAGCTGCTAAAATGAGAACATAAAACCAAACAAATTCTAGTCAACAAAGCCATTACAGGAGTTGTATCTGTATTTGGCACAGCAGCAATGGGTTTTACCTAAAAGCTTGTAATTGCCTTAACTGGATTTAAAGCAGAATGAGGATCTTCTGATTAATATCCACCGTGTTCTGGGTGTTATAAAATCAACCAAACAAAAAAGCTTCCTTACAAAACCTCTGGTCAGCTCTCATCTTGATCCATACAAGTTAATCAACTAGTGGATACTTCCCTCAAACTCCCTAGACAGTACACTTTCCATCAAGTGACCGAGATGTTCACCAAACAGTCCCAATGGAACAGAAGAATTTGACATGTAAGACAAGCAGCTGCTGTGGCAAGTAGAGTAAAATTAAGAAAACCAGGGAAGTTATTTCAGAATACACTCGTATTTAATTTCTAAAACAATATGCCAAACTTCATTGGAAAAGGAAAAAATTGATGAGCATAACATGGGCACTCAGAGCAGCATGGAGTGCAGCTCCAAGCAGACACGGCCCTAGGAAGAGCCCTGCTTTGGGCCAGCAGCACCACATGCCCTGCACTCCTGACCCTGAAGGGCAGTGCCACAGGGGCAGCTCTCCCTCAGGGGTGCCAGGTGTCCCACCCAGCTGCACAGCCCCTCACCCCAGCAGGGCTGGCAGAGCTGGGACCCCTCTCAGCCTGGAGGGAGCACCAGGACAGGGCTAACAGGGGTCCCCACTCCATGATGGAGACTGCAGTGACAGCAGCACCTCCCCCAGCCCCACTCCTCCAGCAGCAGCCCAGCCACCAGGGATGGGCAGCAGAGCTCGGCTGGAAAGGCTGTTTGTATTCACAGCCCTGAAGCTCCAACAGCCTCCCCCAGCCCAACAAAGTTTAATCTTTATTTTAATACAGCTTGTAAATTCTTTGCAGAACGCTGACCACTCAACTGACCCATTTATGTTACTTTGCCACATTAAAAAGAGGGAAAAAACAAACAACAAAAATCCCCTCTGCAACTTCCAACCGCTCCAAACTGAGTAAGCTGCTCTTTGTGAGCCTATTAGTACTAATTATCCTTAGCTAATCACAGTGAGCAAGCCATAACCTGTCAAGAAACTCTGCCAAAATAACTTCACATCACACTGGATTTCTTGTCAGGAAACAAGATGTACCCAAGTAACAGTGAAAAGCTATCTTCCATATTTCCTCCTAACAAAGTCCAGCTTCCACAGCTAACATGCAACCCAATTCAACTGTTGTACAACATCTCATACACCAAAACGATAACACAAGAAAAACTCAAACCCAAAATTCTGCATTACAGTTTACCTAGTTGTTTTAGTTTGCTTTTCTTTTTGCAGGGCATCACAGCACCAAAACCACTTCTTCACATCCTAACCACATCAACAAGCAAGTCAAATCTGGAAGACTTCAATTTCTGAACCAACATGTTCATACTGTCATTAGCTGGAATTCATTTGCAGGAATCAAAACACTTCTCCACTGTGAAAATTAGAATTTCTGACTCTGGTGAATGCAAGTTATCACATATCTGGCCATCACTTCCATGGAATACAAGCTTTCCAAACTTTACATGGCAAAAGCAATGAAAACTCAGGCATACACCAGACTGACAAATCTACCTGTACGTAATGCTTAGTTAGATATACAAAGGTATCAATACAAACACTCCCACAAACAGGGTAGCAACTATACAACATTACTTGCAACAACAAAAATGAAATTGTTTTTATAGTTTGTTGGATTCCATGCTGCACTGATCCTATCACCTGCATGACTGTCCTTCAGAATCTTTAACAAATGGGATTTAAACACTCGAGTGATCTTCCTACAGACTGATACCAGGAACATCAAGGAGTTTTAGTCAACCTGCAAAAGATTTCCTTACTTTAACCTATCTATCCACATTAAATAATCACTAACCATGTTTCAATCTTTTTTCTTGGACACTCAAGAAATACTGCTTTCCAGATTTGGATGACAGCAGAAGGAGGAAGAAAAAGATGAGTTAGAAATACAACCTCAGTCCCATGTTATATTTTATGTTACAATAAGCCAGGGCTCCACGCAGAAAATGACTAAACCTCAGGAGACAACAAAAACTGTCAAGTGCAACACTTGCAAAGAATCCAAAAAGCCAGGGTCTAATGCCATGATTAAGAATTTAGAACATCCCACCATCACCATAAAATACACTCACTGTACTACTAGAGCATACTGCTATCTGTTACAAGACAAAGCAAGATGCCTTTTTTCAGAGTGCTCTGAGCCAAGGAAAATAAAATGCTCTACTGCAATGGCAGACATTGATGCTAGAATGTTTAATATTACACTACTCATAAAGAAAGCTAAATGACAATAAATCTCTGCTCAAAACACCAATAAAGAAGACAGAATAACCATGTCAGAAAAGCAGTTAAAAGTCTGACAGCACTTTTTTTGTCTTCACTGAATTCCAACCAGTGAAGACAAAAAAAGAAGCAAAGCAGGATCCTTTGTCATGGTGGCCAACAAGAGTGTGTTTCCATTGACATGGTGGAAAGCTTTCCCAGAAATGAGGTGTTGGGTTTGGTTGGTGGGTCTTTGTTTGTTTGTAGTTATAACCATGTGTCTGTGCCCCAAAAAATACAACTAAGCATTCAAAAGAAAATTCAGTAGGGCCTAATTTCTGTGCACTTCAAGGCAATGCCACCTCTACCTCGAACACCCTGACACAACCAGGCTTACAGAAAGGCTTAAATACCTTGACATGACATCTAGTGTGACCAGAGATGAAGTACTGCTACAGCCTATATTGCCCCTCTTTTTTGGCACAAATTATTTTTTTATTAAGCTTATGTGAATAGAATTAACTCGTAAGAATAGAATTAACCTCGTAAGACAGTGCACACACCAGAGTATGCAGTGAGCATCTCAACACAAGCCGTTCATGCTGACCTCACTCCATCCCCGCAGCACCTCGCCCTTACAGGCAGAGACTGAGGCTGATCCTCCTTTCACTCGCAGAAGGCCCCACCCAGCAGCCGCCGAGCGCTCCTCGCTCTGCCCCACCTGATTAAACGCTGCGGGCAGCCCAGACCCACCCTGTGCCCATCACCTCTTCGAGGACTATCGGCGCCCCTCAGCCTTGCTGCTGAGAACAGCACAGCCTCAATCAGCAGTTTTTCCCAGTAGTTTCTGTCTCTTTTAATACAACAAATGACTATGCTAAGTAATTAAAAATAGAAGAGTTTGGGGGAGAGTGTGTGTAGGTTTGGGTATCAACTTGTGAAAGATTCAAACTGAAGTACCCCTCAAGTCTGAAAAAAATAAGGTGAAAATCCAGTTTTCTTCTGCAGGAGACATCCAGTTTTCACCAAGGTGTAAAAAGCAACTCTTTACCAAACTCTAAATTGCAACCTCTGTTACATGACAAATGACTACATAATCACTTGTGTCTGGTCTTTTCACTAACGCTGAACTGGAAATGGCAGATAGAGGAGTACTCCAATGCCACAGCATTGGCATTCACAGAGAATCACTGCCCTGCAGTTACCATTTACATAAGCCCCCCAGACTATGTCAGACTAGGCAAAACATGCACATACTGTGAATAATTACTTAAAAGGCTTCTCTACTGCTTCTGTCTCATTTCTGTGAGGAAGCTGTCTTGAGACAAGAGAAATACGCACAGAAGAACCAGAGCCAGCTGAATTCTCATCGTGCTGTCCCTGGAGACAGGACAACCCAGCAGGCTGGCAACCAGAGCTCCCCTCCCCTGTGTCCTCGCCTTTCAGCCCAGAAACCAGCAACAGAAAAGCAACTGTAAGTCGGTGAGAGAGCTCTAAGCTCACACCTCGACTGCAGGAGCAGGAGACCTAACCCTGCATATTCTTCTGTGCCAACAGAGCCACCCACTTAGTGTCCTGCCATCAAAAAGTTAAACTAAACAGAAAGCCACACACCACGCCCCAAAATAGTCAGATTATAATTAAATTAAATAAGCACAGTATATTAATCATGGAATGCCAAAACAAACGAAACACTGAAAATATGGTGATTCTGAACATTCACTTCCTAATGCCCAGACTGAGGAAATGGTATACAGTAGTAACCACATGCCAATCACCTAAACTACTAAATAAGTAGTTATTATAACTATTATTAGTTATAATTTTTCTTCTTAAGGAAGTAAAATTATTCAAACTGTCTGTAGATACTTTCTCAAGCAACTGTGGAAACTCAGTTACCAACTAAGTCATCTCAACTTCAAATGTTATCTATTGGCCTTGGTCTAACATGAACTAGTAACATCCTAGGTGACTAATCCCACTAGACAGGTTTAAACAGAGAAGATGGTTTCATCTTCCACTTCAAAAAAGAAAAAAACAACCAAAAAACTTGCAAGCTATTTCTAACATATCTACAGTCTGTGCAGCTGAGACTCATGACACAGCCAGACTTCTGCAATCCACACACCCAGCCCACGCACTTGAGGAAACCTGCCTGTACAGAAAGATCACTAGACAACAGCATAGTGGAAATTTCCTATCCTTTGCTATTCAACTGGCAGAGTGGCTGCAAGCTCTTATTTCCATCTGAATGGAGGGGAACTCCTGTCAGAGCTCGGGCCCTCTCCTGACAGACAGAAGACACTGGCACGGCAGAGAAAGCACACCCCAAGCACTGTCCGCCTAAAGCTCCTCCTCGCTATTTCAACATCAGCGTTCATTGAGATCGTGTCAAGGCCAAGGATGTATTGGCCTGTTCCTTCACACCACGCTGAGAGCCTTGTTGGTTTTGTAAGCACAACTATTAAGTATCCCAACTACATCCAAGTTTTGGGAGGAGACGCAGCATTTTCTGAAGTCAGTAAATATGTCCCATGAGGGCAGAAGAAACATACTAATATTAAGCATTTGTACAACTGTTTAATATGAGAAAACACACTCGGAAAATCAAAATATTTTTACTGGAAGAAACCAGATTACGATAACATGCTTTCCAGCTCAGAAGAAAGCAATAGGATGACTACCTGAAAATAGGAAAATAAACACTGCCTTCACAGGCTTTAATGGAGAGCCTTCATTTAAAGCTTCCTTTAAGAAAATAAAAGGCCCAGAAGACCTACGCTGGAACAAATTTAGCACGATGACGCACAACCACACACAACGATCACTTTCTGGAATTGGGGCTCATGAACTTTTGGGGAGGGGGGCTGGGGATTTTCCTTTCCTCTCCCGAAGCGCGGCTCCAAGCACACGGGCAATCCGCGCTCATTCATTCCGGGTTCCGTGCGCCGCGGGAGCGCGGGGGGGCCTCGGGCACGGCCGGCGCGGGGGAGCTGCCCCGGCACGCGCAGGCTGCGGGCGGCGCGGGCGATGCCGCGGGCGGGGCCGGCCCGCACCTCGCGGCGGAAACCCGTCACGGCCGCACCGCGGCGGCCCCCGGGGCGCCCCCGGCAGAGCAGGCGGGAGAGGAGCCCACGGGCCCGCACCGGTTGCGGGGCGGGCGCTGAGTCATCTCGGGACGCGCCCCGGGAACTCCCCCTTCCCCCGACCCCCACCCCCGCTGTCACGGACGGAGCTATTTTTAGACCGGCGGTTGTAACGGGCACCGGGGTGCGTGCGCCGCCGCGACCGCGCGGGGCCGCCTCACCTGGTGCGCGCCGGCCCCGCATCCCCGCGGGGAGCCTGCCGCATCCCGTCCCCTCAGCCCGGCGGGGGCCCTCCAGCCCATCCCCGCGGGGGGCCCTCCCGCATCCCGTCCCCGCATCCCCGCGGGGGCCCTCCCGCATCCCGCCCCCGCACCCCCACCTCCCGCGCTCGGCCCCGCTCCCCGCCGCCCCTCGGCTTCGCCTCACCCCGCCCTCGTCCCCCGCGGCAGCCCTTACCCCAGCTCTTCGCCGTGCGCCCCAGGAACTCGCCGCTGTTGGGGTTGTAGATGAACTGCCGCCACTCGGCCATGCTCTGGCGGAAGGGCTTCGTCGTTTCCTTAGCCATGGCGAGGCGAGGAGCGGCTGCGTCGCGCACTCCGGCGGCAGACCCTCCCCGGCAAAGAAAGCCACAGGCAGCGCCCGCTCCCAACCGCTAAGTAACTGCGGCCGCGGCGCCCGGCGGGAGAGCGGGCGGGGGCCGGGCACGCCGGGACCTTCCCCAATCCCGCCCTCCTTCCCTCTTCGCGCCCCCGCGCCGGGCGGGCCCCGCCGCGCTCCGCCCACACGCGCTCCCCGCTGCCGCGCGCGCGCGCCCCCTGCCGGCCAGCGCCGCCCTGCTGCGGGCACGCGGCCCGGCCTGGCGGAGCGGCGGCGCCGAGCGCGGGCAGAGCGCGGGGCCCGCCAGGCCCGGCCCGGCCCGGCCCCGCTCCCCGGCACCACCGGGCGCCTCCCAGCCCGGCTCCGGGCACCCGTGACCCCGCATGTGCCCGGCCGTGCAGCGCGGGGATGTTGCGCGGCGGGGCGGGCCCTGATGCACAACCATCTTAGAGAGGTGCCGGGGGCGGAAGGGCTCGCAAGTGTAACCCGCATCTCGGCGCTCTCCGCGATCCTGCACCGCCCTGAACACGAATGTGCCGAGATGCTACAGAAGGGCTGATGGAAAGGTGACTCCTGGAGCATAGCGGCTCCAAAGCTCCGTTGCTGTGGCGCTGCTGATGGTCCGTGTGAGGACGCACCCCCTCTCCCATCCCCCGGCTGGCAGCACAGCAGCAGCCTCCATTTACTGTGGCACGGATCAGGAGGCGGAATTCTCTTTCCCCAGTACGGAGCGGAGCAGCCGCAGCCCCCGCGCACCCCCAGCCCCAGTGTGCTCTCCCTCAGAGCTCTCAGCCAGCGGCGGTAATGGCATTAACTGGCGACTTCGCAAAACTCACGTGTGACAGGACAGCTCCTACATCAAAGCAGTTCTTAAAAATAGCAAGAGACCAAACCCGAGTGAAAAAGCTACACCAGACTACGTCTTAAAATTTTAACACACAATTTAAGAGATGTCTTATGAGCAATTACATATTTATCAGCATGATTAGTTCAAATCATTACAATGATTGCAATATTGCCAGAAAGCAGTAAACATAAAGAATAAAATAGAATAAACCTATTTGCCTCTTGAACGTCTGATTCCAATAGTCTCTACTGTTACAGTACATCAACTAAATCATTCTGTTGGCTGTAGAACAACAACAGAAAATAACGTATCACTCACTAATTGCTCCTTGTCACACTGCTCAGCTAATACATTCCATTTCAGGCCAGAAATAAGCCATCTCCATTTTTATTCTTCTTTTAAATGTCACCAAGCAAAAGACTGACTGTCATTCCATTTTAACATCTGCTTTGCTGAACTATTTTTCCCAGTTTATTTAAAGAGGTATCCTACACTATTAGGGAATAACATGCCAGCAAAATGCACCTATATCAATCTTTTTGGACTGGGCACCATATGGGTTCAATAACAGTAAAGTTTACTAGATGGAAAGAACTGTGGAAATTAATAAAGATTTTAAAATGCAGATTGTCTCTAAGGAAGGACCAATCCCTACATTATGCAATGACATATCAACAGCTAAATATATTAATTTTTTTAATTAAAGAAATTGTAAACTTAAGTATTAGAAGAAGCAGTATTATCCGGCATCACCAAAACTCTCCAGTCTGCACAACCTCAAACATTGGAATCATTTTGTACTCTGCTCCAGTGAGTTTCAGAGGCTCAGTTTTACTCTACTAACTATTATGCTCATTTTTAAAATCATCCATCTCCTGCAGCCCAGCCTGACTTGGATGAGACAGTGGATCCTCACCCCCACTGAAAATCAAACTGTTTGTGAGAAGGAGGAGGGTCAGTGTCCTGACTCATGGGCATATAAACCCATGAGATACACACTGCTGCCAGGTAAAATAATGGAAGGGTCCCTCCAGCCTCCAGTGAACACAAAGTGCTGAATGAGGACAGCCTGATCTGCCACATGGTTCCTGTGAGAGTCCAGGCCCAGCCATCAGTCCCAGAATGAGCATTAAACTTGTCTTCTAGAAAGCAGACATTTGCACACATTGGTGAAGAAATGGTACAAAAACACCTGCAGCCACTTCTGATATTTACAATAGCAGGGAAATATTAGTGATAGTTCAAAGAGTACTGAAAAATTATCCAGAGAGCAGACAACAAGCTAACATAGAATATGAAGCTTCCACAATTCAGCTTATTTAGTTTCTGAAAGAAAAAACACCTGACAAAAGACTGGATTACTTTGAAAAGGTACTTAAATACAGGAAAGAGATCTCGATAGTATAACCTTTTCAACCTGGCTGACAAAGGCAATGCTGTCCATTTGCTGGAAACTGAAGCAAGACAAACCTAATGTTGACATTTCTCAACTGTGAGGGCAATTAAACATTTAAATAGTTTATATCAGCAGAGATAGTGGCTATACATTTGCTTGGGTTTTAAACATGAGATTAGATATACTTTTTAAAGATAGATTTTAACTCAGGTTTGGAAGAAATCCAGTCATGTGTATCAGGTGGTTACTGAAACACTTGAGCTGGTTCCACAGAGAGAAATGAGGGAGTGGTACTGGTGGTCCTGAATATGGGTGTCTGAACATTGTCAAGTGTAGGCTCATCTCACAGACCGTTCAGCACTGAGTGCTCCTCAACTTACAATTTCTTGTTTCTCTGGAGAGGCAGCTTTATCTGATCTTTGTAATGGTGTCATCAGTAATACTTACTTCCCAGAGCACAACAGGAAGAAAACCACCTTGAAAATAAGATATGATGATGATAAAACTGTAAATCATATAACACAAAAAATTCCAAACTTTAAAAATATTGCCTAAGCACACCTGCTAAGTTCTTTTTAAAAATTGTCATGTAGAACTCTGGGGAAAAAATAAAATATGATAGGAGGCAAGATTGTAATTGTTAACAATACAGAAACTCCCGTAGAGGGCAGTTCTTCAGCACAAGGGGATTTTTTTGTGTGTGTTGCTAAAGGGAATTTCACTTTGGCCCATTGGAGAATTCCTGAAAAGTAGAAAGCTATCCCCTTGTTTTCTAGTTTGGGTCTAGGGTGGACCACAGCCTGACACAACTTTGGCACGACTTGGATAGTTCCCTGGGGCTGCTGGAACTTCCAGAGGAGCCTGCCCAGTCTCGTTTGAAAGCAGCTTTTGAATTGCAGGAGACGTACACATCAGGCTCAAATCTGCTTCTTTACCTTCAGCTCAGTTTAAACTGGAATTAGAAGATACACAATAAACTCAGGAAGGAACAACTTCAAAAATATTGTGACTGAAAAATATTTTCTGCTTCATTGTACAAAATACCAAGACACACGTTTTCATGAGAAAAATACGTACAAAAGACTTCCCACTAAAAATGAAAAAGAAAATGTGTGTCATTGTGAGAGTAGAAAGACTACAGAAACAGTTCTTGTGTTTGGGAGTTTGCCAATGAATCAGAAAGGGCTGGTAAAAATACATTCATTGTGCAGAGCCCCCTCACTCTGGAAAGAACTCCTTTATTCACAGAGACAGGATTCTGCTCTCATATATAGCACGATAACTCCTGTGAAGTCAATGGGAGCTGACTTGCATTACGCAGAGATTTTTGCCCAGATATTCAGCATTTGTTTACAGTAGGAACAAGAGACTCTAACTATTGTTGAAAACTATTTCACTGCTTATTTTTAATACAAAGGGTTCAAAGTGAGGAAAGCTCAATTTGTAGGAATTTCATAACTATCAGGGGTTTTATCCATTTTATAACATGTTGTCAGAGTTCAGATTTTTTTCATGGACAAGTAAAAGACCTTCTTAATGAAAACTGGTCTGAAAAGAGATTATAAAAATTAGGTATCTTAATTGGTAAAGCATTTTCTATCCTCTCAAGCTAATACTTTGTAAACAGCAATTGAGTGAGGGACCACAGGTGCTTACTGGCAAAGTCTGTCTACAAGACATCAGTGAAGTACAGGTCTGACACATTAAAAAAAGGGAGCTGGGCAAGACAGCTGGCATTAGTTCATGGATATCTCTGGGATTGGAGCAGAAAGGGCAGGGACAAATGGGAAGGAAGAGGGGCTAAAGGGGGAAAATGAAGCACAAGAGAGGCAGAGTGAGAAGTTTGGAGCCGGAAATTCAGTTTAATGATGAAACTCACATTAATTATCAAGTGCTGCTGAAAGAGGTGGTCCCTCCTCTCCCTATTTCACTGTCTCCAACCCTGGCTGTGATTTTTAGCATTGGTGCTCATTTTACCCCATAATGACCTGATTCAGAGAGCTGAACTGAAAGAAAAGGAACTATACAAGTTTAGTTTCTGACTCAGCTCA